>NW_013657673.1:487581-507108 GCF_000142905.1 Thecamonas trahens ATCC 50062 | reverse complement strand
TGGAGGGGGGGGGAGGTGACTAGGAGGAAGGGAGAGAGAGGGAGAGAGGAGGGGGGGGGAGGGGGAAGGAGGGGGGGGAGGGGGGAAGGGGAGAGGTTGTTGTGGGGATAAGGAGAAGAAGGGAGAGAAGGAGAGGGTGGGTGGGTGGGTGCTGGCGGTGGACGACTTGCGGCTTGGGCGGGATGCCACACTTGCGCGACACCGGACGGAGAGCGGGAGAGCTAGCAGAGGAAGGAAGGACGGGGAGGAGGGGAGGGGGGGGGGGAGGAGGAACGGGAGAGGGGGGAAGGGGGATACTTGGTCATTGCTGTAGTATGCTGTCATGCAGTATTCCTATCTCGGTCGGCAATGGCATAAGCTCGTACATTGAATGAGAGGCTCAAGGTGAGTGACGTGTGCTTTGTTAATTGAGCTGTGTGAGGGCTACGAATGTGTGTTAGTGCGGAAGAAAGGGGAGCAAGGAAGGAGGGGGGTCCGAGAGAAAAAAGTTGCGGCAAGGGCCGGGTCAGGCTACAAGCGGGGTGCCTTTACAAAGGCTGGGCGATGGGCTGGTGCAGAGAAATGCCTCTACTTATCACGAGTTGAGGGCATCGGCTACCTTGGCGGTCCTGCGCAGCTCGGCCAGGTAGTTGATCAGCTCCGAGACGACAGCGAGGACGAGGGTCATGGACGCCACCGTGGCCCACCAGCGCCAATTGGAGGGCCACGAGGCGGAGACTGCGGCAGCGAGGACAACGTGAAGGAGTGCGACGGTGACGACGTAGTCCCAAGCGTTTGACGACGACTTGACAATGGTGACCATGAGCAGCGGCGCAAGGAGAAAGGCGAGGGTGGTAGTGGCGAGCGCAGCCTGGCCACGATCGGAGCCATCGGCAAACTTGGCATGCTCAAACGGGAGCGTTCCGCAGTAGTCGAGGTCGTATGCCATGATGAAGACGCCAGCTACTACGTAGAACAAGAGGTAGAACGAGGGGATGAACATGGCCAGCCGCCGCGCGATGACCCGCGACTCGTTGTCGCTCACTTTGCCCATGGCGGGTCGAGCCTGTGTGCTGTTGGGGGTGGCGGAGGTGCCGGGGGTGGTGGCGGAGGCGGTGGCAGTGGCGGTGGCCCAAGGACGGGTGCCACAGCAGGAGCAGGGGTGAGGAGTGGCGAGTCTAGGCCCGAGAGTACCTGTCCTGTGTGGGGCGGCAGCCATGCGGTTGGCGCCCAGCCGGCCGTCACTCGCTGTTGCCGGACACACGTCCCGGGCAACAACACACGAGTCATCCAGAATCCCGCTGACATACACGCGGTACGGTCAACTCCGGGTCAATTCCATCAATTTATGCGTGGCGACACTGACGACTTGCGCCAACTCCAACCCGCATCCAAATCCCCGCAGGGAAGAGCGGGGGAGACAAGGAAGGGGATGATGTGTGCTTACGAGCTGCCGCCGTGCAACCATCCTTTGCTTACAGAGTTCCCCATCAGAACCCGAGAGCCACGCGGCATTCAACTTCACGCTTATGAGTGTGGCAGGTTGACCCAACTATTTGAACAGTCTGTTCCCCCTTGCCAGCACTCCATCGCGCACAAGCAGCTCACCCTTGCAGCCACCTCCTGCACACAGCAGGGTCACCACGAGTAATCACAACATCAAGCAACCGCACTTGCTATCTGGATCACTATCATATGCATGTGAGAGTCGTTCCCATGCGGAGCATCGGCCGAGTGCATCTGCCGCGGCTAGCCCGCTCCCCGTTCACATCATGACGGCGAAACGGCCCGCCAGCAGCGGCAGCCGTGCTTTTGTCCAGTGCTGGAACACAAGCAACCGTGCCACATCACAGGGCTATATCCAATGCTGGATACTTGTCCCTGCGACGCTTGTTAAGTGGCCTATGTGCGGCCATTCACCCACTTTATTCCGCTCACTCCGATGACTTGCGGCGGTAGATTCGACCGCCAGCGAGCGTCGTTTCACTCTGCTTGCCAGCATCAACAGGCGATGGATGCACGGATGCATGTTGCCTCTACGCTGGGCCCCTCCCAGCTGCTACTAGAGTGACCCGACCGTTGGCGGTGTTGAAGTCGCGGGTATCAAGGTGCCGCAGCAATTTGACATGTGTGCCAAATTGGCATTTAACCCGTGAAGTCGATTTGTCCGCAGCGGACAACCCGTTCTTCGGCACCGGACGACCGGTGGTACACTTCACCCCAACCGTGCTGCAAGTCTAACTTTCTCGTCCACAAAGGCCTCTTACGAAACACTTACGCCCACCCACACCCCGGCTGAGCAACTTGGCCACGAAACTTGCCTTGCATTGCTTGAGCACGCGTGTTGGTGGAAGTATCAACCACATCCCTGCGGCTGAATCGCCCGCACCGGACTATTTTTTTCGCCAACCACAACCCGCATTCGTTGACCGCATCAACCAAGCGGCTCAGTCACGCCTAGCTGTCACTAGAGAATCCGTCCAAATTGGTGTGATTTGAAGTGATTGCGAACACCAACCACGTCAGCGACTCGACACCACAGCTCACTCGCATTCCTCGAAGTGGCACAACTCTCTGATACTGATACTGATGTCAGCCACAACACTTCCAGACTTTATCATGCTCCCCACCGAGCAATTGCTGCACCAAAGGTGGCGTGACGCGTCTGCTAACGATAGGGACGCGCTCCGCTCCGAGTCGCAGAAACCTGGGTGGATCATGGCAGGCGACGCGTGCCCCCATGTTGTCAGCACATCAGGCAATTTGGTTTCCTCTCTTGCAGTCCCAACCCCTGCATTGGCAGACCGCCAATGCGGAGATACCGACACCCTTGCGTCTTTCCTCACAGCAGAGTACTGTCTGGCACCCTCAGAGGAAGAGGCTGCATTGACACGCTTGCGTGCAACGGCAGGTCGCGTGGCCGTGGTGCGGCACACATTTTTTGCTGACAGCTTGCCAGCATCAGCACCAACCAAGCGAAGCCGCCACGAGACCGAGTCGGACCGGGCATGCAGCAGGCCCGACGCAGCAAGTCAAAGCAGGAACGGACTGCCGCGCAATGACCCTGATGAACTGGCCCGTCCTCGCAAGCGTCATGCCCCGCTTGCAAGCCTCTAGGAACAGGCTTAGCAAGGATTGTTTTAGGCCGCACGTCGGCACGCGTATGAAACCAGAGAGGGAAATATTCCGCACGAGGTCGTTAGCCAATATCGTGCCAACTTCGCGCTTATATCCCCTCACGGCACGGAATGGACACATTTGTACATCGCGCAAGCCGCACTCGGCGACGCTCTACAGACGTCGCAACGTCCATGAATTGCTGTAAATGAGTAGTATGATGTGTTAATGGCTGCCACAACAGAAAACAGACGGCGATGCAGAGATGGACGCTGCACGCGGCGCACAAGGTCCGTGGCCGCGATCGCTTGCTATGAAGCCTCCGGCAGGCGAGGCAGTCGCGTCGCATGGCTGCTTGCTGGGGAGTGGTGATGACGAGCAGCTGCTGCAGAGGGTCGCTCCTGCTTGCGCGACAGCGCGGAGCTGACAGCGTCGGCGCTGGCGACGAGGGCGTCGATGATGTCGTGGAGAAAAGCCACACGAGCCATGGCGGGTCGTGGGCTCGCGTCAGCGCAGCGCGCGTACGCGTTGATGGGCACGGCGTCCAGATTCCAGTTCGAGATGGCGTGCCGCCTCTTGCGCGGCTACGCCGACCGGCAAGCTCGTCCGTCGCAAGACATCCTCGCGCTCTCCTGTCTGGCCTCTGTGTTCAACTCTGGCATGCTCTTCTTCCCGGTCGTTGGGTCGTCACCGCGGCGGCAACTCGGGCATTCTTCAGGCAGGCGTCTACGTGCCGGCCGCCATCACGCGCGGGCACGCCTCCCACCTCAAGCCGCAGACCAAGCAGGCGTCGCGCAGCGTCGACCGGTGACCTGGAAGTCAAGCATCATCGAGTTGCTCACTAAGGGTGATTATCTGCACACGTGGCGAGTCGACCCGGTTGCGCCACTAGTCGCCGCCAAGGATGTTGTACCCGACCGATGACGAGGTCATGCTGTTGCTGCCCACATGCCGCTTGCCGCGCGGCCGCGCCTCACGCAGCCGCCGCGAGTGGAGCCGTGCCAGCGGGCCCTGAAATCGTGCAAGTTGTCGCTCTGCCGCCACCTGTGCGGCAGCCGTATCCGGAGCGCCCTCGAACGGATTCGCCGCGTCGGCAAGCAAGGCTTTGGCCAGCGCGAGCCGCGGCGGCTCGGCGCTAGCCAACGCTTTCTCCACCTTGCGCTGAGCAACAGCGGCCGGCGACGGTGGGCGTGGACGCTGCGGTGGCGGTGGCGGCGGCGACGACAGGCGCGGGCGCTGGCGCGGCGGCAGCGGCGACAAGCCGGGAGCCACTGGCTCGGCTCGAGCCCTGCCGCGACGGGGCTGATAAAACTTGCCGACTCGAGCCACCCGCGCGAGCTCGGCGTCCTCGGCGGCCTCACGTGTGCGTGACGCTGCTGCGGCGCGACGTCGCGCACCTTCCTCAATGCGCGACAGCGTTGCCGCCCTCGCAAACGGCGTGCGGGTGCGGGCCAGGCGCTGCGCCTGCGACCGCGCGCGCCGGGCGTTGGCCATGGAGATGCGCGACGCGCTGCGAGCGTTTTCAAAAGCTGCCAGCGCAGCCGCCAGCGAGTGCGGCGCAGTGCCCTTTCGCGACGCCGTCCGCGACGCCGTCCGCAGCAGCACGTCCGACGACGGTGCAAACTCGGCGGTCCATGCCTCGTCGAGCACCCCGCCAGATCGCATGTCGAGGACCGGAAACGGAGCCATGTCTTGATCAGTGATGGCCACATCGGTCTCAAACTCTCCCCACTCCCGCTCGTCTCCATCGCTCATACCAGCACCGACTCTATATCCGTGCCGATTGTCAGACGACTCTGCTCGCGATGCCGCAGCTCTCGACTCTGCCCGTGATCGGAGCACATCATGGCGAGGAAGAGCCGCCAGAGGCGAAGGCGATGGCCGATAAGCGGCTTCAACGTGGGCCTCTGGCGAGTTGAGCATGGTGTGGAGCGACTTGAGCTCGACAACCAAGTCCGAGTCGTCGGCAGTGGGCGACATGAGCTCGGCGGGCGTGAGGCCAACGGTGACCTTGTTACTCCGCACCGGCGGCGCACCGAGGACAGAGCACGCATGGTAGCTCCTTCGCGGCTGGTGGCGCACCCGCATGTGTCGCCTGGACTGGTGCGAGTGCGTGTGTGTGGCGCGAGTGGTGTGTGTGCGGCGTGGGCGACGTGAGCGGTGCCGCGAGTCGTGCGACTGGGTGACCTGCCACTCGAGGCCGATGCCGGCTGGCCTGGCCTGTCCGGATCGCGTGAGCACGGATCTGCGGCCAGCGATCAGGGTGATGGTGATGACCATGATGACCATGATGACCATGATGACCATGATGACCATGATATGCATGGTGATGAGCATGGTCATGGGCATGGTCATGAGCATGGTCATGGGCATGGTCATGACCATGGTGACATGAAGAGATCAAGTGTGGCAACAGAGACCGACGGTCCCTGTACCATTGCGTCAACCATGGAAACCAGGGACAACCACCATCATCACCACCATCACCACCCATCCCGCCCATGCCCAAAAACATGCCCTCTCGCCCATCCATCATCCCAATCTCTTTACCACCGGTCTGATCGCCCTCCCCCCCCCTCCCTCCCAGCCCCAGCCCCATCCCTCCCCTCCCTCCCCTTCCACCACCACCCCTCCCCTCCCACACACCATGAGCGAACTCATGGGCAACAAAGCCGTCGAACGGGTCCTCAAGTGGGCACCTTCCAACACAGCTCTCACCCCCCATGCCGAGCAACTCATCCGTAGGGGCCTGGCTCCCGTCCGCCCCGAACACATCGCCGCCGCAGAGCCGGCCGTGCCGTCATCGTCAGCATCATCGCCAATACCATCGTCATCGTCATCGCTCGCAGCAGCTTCGTCCCGCAAGCGACCAAACTCGCCGTCGGCTTCCTCTCCACAGCAGCCTTCTGATCATGTCGCTAGCCCGCTTGCTCCTGGCTCGGCTCCGCCGGCAAAGAAGGCCAAGATGATCGACGGCTCGGCTGCACCGGCTGATAGCAACGACAGCGGCACGGCCGATCTGCCGCTGGCGAGCGATGGTTCTGAACAGTCTCCCATCAGCCCTGCCCATGCATCAGCCTCACCAGCGGCAGCTGCGCCGCCGCTGGCTGCCGCCAATCTCGAGACGACCAGCAAGACAAACGGTGGCTTCGGGAAGCGGACCAAGGCCATGCGCAAGGCGATGGTCAAGGACCGCTCCAATCAGGTCTGCGTCTTGTTTGTCGGCCGCGGCAGCTGCCGTTTCGGCGACAAGTGTAACCGCTCGCATGACCTGGCAAAGTGGATGGCCGAGCATCGCAGAGACGACGCTCCGGGCTCATGCCCTCTGTTCGAGGCCTACGGCTTCTGCCGCTTTGGCCTCACCTGCCGATGGGGCCGCGGCCACGTCGAGGACGACGGTGTGACCAACAAGAACCTTGCCGCCCAGGTTGACGCCTTTCCCGATGAGTGCAACGAGGTCCCGCTCAAGGTCTTCCACGCCCTCCGCCGCCGCAAGCTCGACCTGCGCCGTGCCAAGGCTGCCCAGGCCGAGGTCAAGGCCGCCGCCGCCGCTGCAGAGACCGGGCCCGGTGAGTTTGACTTTCCCGCCGCCCGCGCCAAGGTCACCGGCCTCCCTTTTGACGACGTTCGCAAGCGCATCGACTTTAGCAACAAGCTTTACCTAGCCCCGCTCACTACCGTCGGCAACCTGCCGTTCCGCAAGGTCGCCGTCGACATGGGCGCCGATGTCACCTGCGGCGAGATGGCCATTGCCTCGTCGCTCCTCCAAGGCCGCCGCACAGAGTGGTCGCTCCTCCGCCGCCACAAGGCAGAGTCCATCTTTGGCGTCCAGATCGCCTCGGGCTACGTCGACCAGTTTGCCAAGGTCTGTACCGCCATGCGTGCCGCGGAGCTCAACGTCGACTTTGTCGACATCAACGCTTGTTGCCCGCTCGACATGGTCGTCAACAAGGTCATGGGCTCTGGCCTCCTTGCCCGCCGCAAGCGCATCATCTCGCTCGCTCGCGTCGGCGCCACCATGCTCGACGTCCCGCTCACATTTAAGCTCCGTCTCGGCATGGATGAGCCCATGGTCCATACCCTGCTGCCGGAGCTGGCCGCCGCCGGCGTCGCCGCCGTCTCCATTCACGGTCGCACCCGTGCACAGCGCTACACGCAGCAGGCATCATGGGACTACATGATCGAGACCGCAAAGGCTGCAGACCTGCCTGTCATCGGCAACGGCGACCTGTACTCGTACGAGGAGCTCGATGCGTACATGAACCAGCCGGGCCTCACCTCGGTCATGGTCGGCCGCGGCGCCCTCATCAAGCCATGGATCTTCACAGAGCTCAAGGAGCGCCGCCACTGGGACATCTCGTCATCGGAGCGCTTCGACATCCTCCGCTCCTTTGCCAACGAGGGCCTCAAGCATTGGGGCTCAGACTCGCAGGGCGTCGAGACCACGCGCCGCTACATGCTTGAGTGGCTCTCGTTCCTCTACCGCTACGTCCCTGTCGGCTGCCTCGAAGTCCTCCCACAGCACATGGCCCTCCGCCCGCCGGCCTTTGTCGGACGCAACGAGCTCGAGACTCTCCTCGCCTCCGACAACGCAGCAGACTGGGTCCGCATCACAGAAATGCTCCTCGGCCCGGCTCCGGCCTCGTTCACCTTTGTGCCCAAGCACAAGTCCAACGCCTGGTCCACTACCGCAAACGCCTGATTGTCGCAGTCGCAGAGTGCCTCATTTACCGCTACGCTCTCGCACGCACCATCGACGGCGGCCGAGCCGCCGTGCACGCCATCATCGAGCTGCGCGGCTAACGGCTAAGGCCGGCCGCTCGCGGATGCCGCCAGCTGCTGCATCCATTTGGGCGTGGCAGGCTCGCGCCGGCCCTTCTTGCCCTTCTTCTTGCCCTTCTTGGTATCCGACGAGATGGCCTCGTTCATCTCCTGCCGCGCCTCGACCACTGCCCGGAACTGCGCGTCGAGCTGTGGCTCAGTCGCGAGCATCTCGGCACACATTTCGCGCGTCAGCTCGAGCACCTGCATCGCCGTTCGCGCACGCACGTTGGCCCGCGCTTGAGGTTGGCAAACAGCGCCATCTCGCCGAAGAACTGGCCCTGGTTGAGCGGAATCTTGACTCCGTTCGGGAGCTCGACCTCGGCCACCCCGCGCACAATGAAGAACATCGAGTGGCCCTCGTCGCCCTTCTTGATGATGAGCTCGCGCGCCGAGAACGTCCGCTCCCGGAGATGCTGCAGCATGTCGGAAATAAACCGCTGCGGGACCTCCACCGCGGCCGTCATGTCTGCCAGCCGCTCTTGCGTCACCGTCTCATCCACGTACGCAATCTTCTTGTGGCCCATCTTGCGCGAGTTCTTCAGCTCGCGCGGCTCGAGCTCGAGCGACGCTGCGTACTGCTCCTTCTCGCTCAGCTGCTTTGCATTCGCCAGGTACTGCTCGATGATGAGCACAGGCTGCAGCGCATACCGCCCGCCCTGGAACGACACGATCATGTCAATGACCTTGGCCGTCATGGCCTGCTTGTCCACGTTGAGCAGCTTGCCGTCCACAAAGTCCTCGTTGCCGTCGTCGATAAACGTCAGGTCCTGCAGGAGTACACCCAGGTACGGCACGCACGGCGCCTCGGCCGCCTTGAGCGCCGCGCGGTACTTGGAGTAGTTGGACGCCATCGACATCGTTAGCTTGAGATCCGCAAGCTTCTCCACATACGCCGCAGGCACCACGTCCCACGTAAAGCCCAGCCGCGAAATGCCGGCAGACTCGAGCGCAGACACAATCGCCATCAGCGCCGAGAAGTTGTTGAGCGCGCGTGCCGCTGACGCCACGTCGAGCAGTCGGCAGATCACCGCTGCACGGCCCTCAAACGTCGCCACAGACAACACTTCGCTCGCCGCCCATCCCACCACAGAGTTGAATCTCTCAATCATGGTGATGAGGTTCGGCGCCACAAGCGACGCGTTCTTCTTGGCCCACCGTTGCTTGAGGAACTCGCGCGGCTCGATCTGCTGCAGCGCGTCATAGTCCATGAGCGTAATCTGCCGCGCGATCTCCACGGGACTCAGCTGCATAACGTTGGAAATGGTCGAGTCCAGCGGCAAAATCGACGTCGGCATCTCCACCTCGTTCTCGCCGCTCGCCAGTGTCGCCAGCGAGCCGCTTCGTCCGCGCCGGGCCGCGCCTTCCTCGCCACCCTCGTCCTCGTTCACCCCGATCCCGCCGTACTTGAGCTGCAGCGCTGTCGTCAGCCGCCGCGCACGCGCGCCGACCTCGATCGACACAGGCGTCGTGTGCGTCCGCACACACGACCCGCGCGTCACGTCGCCATCGCTCGCCGTACCCGCCTCGCCAGCCTCCTCAGCCACTACCGCCAGCGGGTCGACCACGTCCTCGAGAATCACAAACTCACTGCCTGACATTGCCGTGAGCACCTCGTACACCTCGCTGCGGAGCCGGCTCTCCTTGGCCAGCAGCCGCGGGTGCTGCTTGAACCACAACTCCATGACCTCAAGAACTCGATTCTGCAGTGCGTCGCGTGTCGCGCTGTGGAACGGGTACAGCCGTGTCGTGGCGTCGTCGTGCAGCGCGGCTCGCGTCTGCGGGCTCACCGCCAGTTCGGGCGCCGTGGCCTCGAGCAGATCAAGCAGCTCGTCGCGGGCAGGCCCAGGGTTCGATCCGAACCGCAGCTTGAGGTAGTTGAGAAAGCCCGCATCGGACATGTAGTTGGGGTAGGTGTAGAGGATGGCACGCGTCAGCTCCGGGTCACGGACCGACGGCGACGTGATGCGGTTGAGCAAGAGGATCTTGTCCATCGCGAGGATCTTGGCCCGCACATACGCGCTGGAGAGCAGGTCTTCGCGCGGATTGTAGCAGATAAACGCCGGAACACGATCACGCGCCCGCGCTAGCGAGTCCAGCACCCGCCGCACAATGCCTCCCAGAACTCCGAGCCGCTGACGCGAGAGGTACCCGCGCCACGCCTGCTGGATGGTCACTGCTGCAGACTCTCGCACCCGTCGCTCGCGCATCGCCGTCGCCTTTTCCTTCAGCATGTCGCGCAAGTCGGCGTTGGCGCTCTCAACTCGCCGCTTCTTCCGCGATGACCGGACCTTGAGCATCGCCACGCTGGCTAGACTCGCCGAGCCTGCTGCGCCGCCGGACCCGTCGGCAACGCCCGAGTCCGAGCTGGAGCCACTCGAGCTTGAGTCCGAGCCCGAGCCCGAGCCCGAGCCCGAGCCCGAGCCCGAGCCCGAGCCCGAGTCGGAAACAGAGTCAGAGCTGATCTCCGACTTGCCCTTTCCGGCAGACTTGGCCCGCTCTCCTGTCCCCGAGCCCGAGCCCGAGCCCGAGCCGGTCGCAGTCAGCGTCTGCGGTGTGGGCGGCGCCGGTGGTGCCGGCGGCGCTGGCGAATCAACCGGCGGCGACAGCGACGGCGACGTGCTCGTCGCAACCGAGACACACACCTCACTCGGCTCGGCATCAGCAGCAGCAGGGATGAACTCGAGATCGCAGATGAGCTCCTCGAGCGACTCGACCTCGCCAGTCGGCGTCGCCGTCACCGCGTACATCGAGTTTGGCACGCTTGTCACCAGCTCGCGCGGCAGCCGGCGTGCAAGCAGATACGCCTCCTTGCTGGATACCGCGAGGCTGCTTGTTGTCTGGCCCTTTTTTCCGACCTTGACCGAGGTGAAGGTAAGGACAAGGCCGGTGTCCTCACTGGTCACGGCCACGCTCACGCTCTCGTCACTCTCGCTGCTGAGTCCAAGGGGAAAGCTCGCCACCACCTTGTGGGCATGAAGCGGACCAGCAAGAAAGGCGAGGGAGTCGGCCGAGACCGCCACAATGCTTGTGTCGCCAGTCTTGAGGCCCTTGGTGAACCCGTCATTAACAGCAACGTCACAGACAAAGAGCTGCGCGCCGTAGATCGGGCTCGCCAGCTCGCGAACCCGCTCCAGGAACTGGAGCTTGGTGAGGAGGCGCGAGGACCGGCCGTGTGAGGCGTGGGCGGCGAGAACCTTGCTCTCAAACTTGTCGACGTTGAACTTGGACGACTCGCAGATCTGAGTTGGCAGGACCTCAATGAGCCTGCGAGTGTAGTAGCCCTTGATGTGGGTCTCGCCCGAGAACGCGCCAAGCTCGATGTGGAAGACCATGCCGGCTAGGGCGATGGCATCCTTGGAAGAGACGGCAAAGGTCGAGTTGCGGATGTTGTCCAGCGCCTCGCAATAGAGCATGTTGAGAGCAATCGGATGCTCGATGGCCAGCTCTTCGTCAAGCGTCAGCCGCGGCGACTTGCGGAGCTCAAGAAAAGCGCCTGCATCGGCCATGCCCAGCCCGCGGTAGTGATGGACGAGGCCCTTCCAAGCCGTGGCCAGCGGTGAGATGCGGAGCGCCTGCGGGAGAAACAGCTCGAGTCGCGGCGAGTCTTCTGCCGTTGAAGGCGCCACCAGCCAGATGGAGAAGTAGTTAGAGACCACATCCGTAGGCATGCCCATCTTGTCGCCAGCCATCTCCAGTACCGCCGCCACGGTCGTTGCCTCGTCGGCTCTCAGCGTCAGCTCTCGCGAGTGGTCCGGAAAGTGGACCTTGACCACATGGTGGGCTCCTGAAATGCGCGACAGAGGTCCGCTGCCGTCCATGTTCCGAGCTCGACGGGATGTGGGCGCACGAAGCTGACTGTGCGCAAGGTGCGGGTGGGAGGGCGGGGGTTAGGGGGAGGGCGAGTCGTGGGTGCGTGGGGGTTGGTCGATCGGACTCGTTGCGGGGGTGGGGGCGGGGAAAATTTGGTCGTGCAGGGAAACAGACGATGGGCGTACAGTCAAGGGTACGTGAACTTTACCAGGGGGGGGGGGGGGGGCGGTCATAGAGCAAAGAGCGAGTCTGGCTCGTCGATGGGAAGCGAGGAGATCGAGGCCATCAGCGACGGGTCGAGGGCGATGGCCGGCTTACGGGCGGATTGGAGCTTGGCTGGTGTGTAGGCGTAGCGGGCGTGGCGGGCCGACGACGGCGTGACCATGGGCGTGCCGAGCTGGTACAGAGCGTCGTCACCTACATCGGCATCAACCGCCACTCGGGATGGTCGCTTGGGTGTGGCATAGCTTGCCGATGCATCGTAGCTGCTCGTCGGAACGTGAGCGTCCCACGCTGGCAGGACCGGGGTCTTGGCCGGCGACGGCTGGAACGGCGGCAGCTCCCATGGCGAGCGCGGGGAGCGGCCCAATGAGCGCTGGGCAAAGATAAACGGACGCGGCGTCGGCCGCAGCGGTGTCCGCAGCGGAGTCTGGTTCTCGGGTCGAGTCTTGCTCGTCTGCACCTTGGTCGGCGTCGCGCCGGCTCCGAGCAGCATCTCGGTAGCGAGTTCGTCCGGGCTGAGCGCCCCAGCCGAGGGTGTGTCCGGAGACCGGTTCTCTTCGCTCTCGTTGGCATTGGGAACCAGCGTCGCCGGGTACTCGTTGCCCGACGGCGAGTCTGCGCCCGACACATCGACCGAGCTCGACCGCGGGAACGCTGTTGCATCGCCCGCGTCCGGGAACGGCGTCGCCGGGTACTCTTTGCCCGACGGCGAATCTGCGCCCGACACATCGACCGAGCTCGACCGCGGGAACACTGTTGCATCGCCCGCGTCCGGGAACGGCGTCGCCGGGTACTCTTTGCCCGACGGCGAGTCTGCGCCCGACACATCGACCGAGCTCGACCGCGGGAACGCTGTTGCATCGCCCGCGTCCGGGAACGGCGTTGCTGGGTACTCTTTGCCCGACGGCGAGTCTGCACCCGACACATCGACCGACTTTCCGCGCACCGGCGTCGCGGATGACGACGCAGCCGTCTCAGCAAAGCGGACACTGCGCGATCCTCCCTCCATCTCTGCCGCAGCAGCCTCAGCCTCAGCCTTTGCAGTTGCCGCCACCGCCGCCGCCACTTTGCTTCTGCCACAGCTCGCTCTGCTGCAGCCTCTGCCATTGCCACTTCCTCGGCCGCAGCCTGTGCCTCTGCCGCCACCAGCCGCCCGATCCGCTCCTCGACCATCTGCAACTCAGCCATCAGACCATCGATCTGCACCCAGGCCCAGCGAGCACCATCATCCGTAAGTGAGCCTCCCTCCTCCCCATCCCCTCCCCTTTTCCCCACCTTTTACTCTCTCTGTCTCTCTGTCTCTCTCTCTCTCTCTCTCGACGTACCTCCTCCACAACTCCTCCATCGCCACCAGTCCCATCGGTCTCGCCTTCTCCGCTCCCGTCATGGACCTCCAGACCTAGCCACCACAGCAATGTCACCGCCATGTCACACACCAGCTCCACCAGAGACCCCCACCTTAGAGTTGGAGGAAGAGGAAGTGTCGGGGTGAGGTGGGAGGGGCGGGTTGGGGGGGGTGGCCGGGGGGGGGGGGGGGCGTGCTGCTGCGGAACATGGCGCCAAAGATGGTCGCACTCAGCCCCCACTCGCTACCCTCGCCCTCTGCGGGAGCGCAACTCGGCTTGGCTTGGACTTGATCTTGGACACGTTTCGCGCATCACGGCACTTTGACTCGCCATCGGCAGTGAAAGTAAGACCAATGCCACCCACACCAACGCCAGCAGCAGCAGAAGCAGCCGATCTTCCTCATTATCGTCGCCGCGAGCGGCGCTAATGGGCTCATGGCTGGCCAGATCTTCTCAAGCTCTCCACGCTGCAGCAACACTTGACGCACAGGTGATCGTGGTATATGGGCGCTATCGCGTCCTCACTTCCGCAAATACCAAAGCGGAGGCTCGAGCGAAGGACTGTTTTTGGTCGTGATGAGTTTGTGGCCCTCGTCATGGCCCTCAAGTCGGCCGGCGGCGAGTGCTTTGACCGATCTGTCTTTGTCGACGCTGTTGGCTATGTCCTCGATCATCCCGAGCTGCCGGCACAGCGCAAGCTGAAAACCATCGACATTGTCGTGACGCGGACAAAGGGTCCAGGCTCTGGTCGCGCCCTTGCCGAACTCGACGACGAAGGCCTGTTTGAGCTCGGTAGCGCCTCGGCGAGCGGCCGCCTTGACGGGAGCTCCAGCGACAGCAGCGAGAGCGAAGGGACGGCGTGGGCGCAGCGAATGGCTTGCCGCAGCCTGCGCGCCTCGCTCGATGCCCGTCGCCTCGGCCGGGCTCTGTTTGCGCTCTTTGCTGACGCTGACGGCGAGAGCAAGAGCAAGAGCGTCCGCCTCACCGAGCTCACCATGTTCGCCGCCATGCTCGACGACAAGACCCGGCCGCACAAGGTCGACCGCATGACGACGGTCTTCCACGGCAAGGTCCGCGGCGCAGTTGACGGGGCTGAGCTTGCCTCTGCCCTTGCTGCCATTGTGCGGAACATCAAGCGGCTGGCCGTCGGCCCGCCCGGTGGCGACTGGCTCCTCGCCTCGGCTGCTCTGCCCCGCATCGGCGCCGCAGCTCTTGCCCTGACTGCTAAGGAGGAGCGAGCGTGCCGGCGTGGCGCTCGGGCCATGCTGGCGCGGATCTCGGGCTCGCACATGACATTTGCAGACGTGCTCAACGAACTTGACACCGGCGACGTCCGCCTCGTCCTTGACTGGCTCGTTGCGCTCTCGCTCGCCTGGCCAGACACGATCTCGCCGGCGGCCGTGCAGAGGCTCCCTTCTCGGGCGCCCGCGCCTGCCCAAGGCCTCTCGTCGCTCTCGACCGAGTACTCGTCCGAGCTGTAGTTTGCGCGCGTTTTACTCTCCGCCGCCTCGCCGACCGCGGCCTACAGCAGGTTGTCCATATCGATCTGGGCGTCGGTGAGCCGGTCCTGGGTGGCGTCGACGTGGGTGACGAGCGTGTCGAGTAGCTCGTTCTGTCGGTCGAGCTCCTCGCCAATGAGGCGCCCGATCTTGATCTGCCGCTCCAGCGTCTTGGACAGCTCCTCTAGTCCTGCATCCTGTGCTGCGATGATCTGGCGCTGGAGCATGAGCAGCTCCTCGGTCTCGGTCTCGTCGTACTCGTGGGCTTGGAGCACGCCCGACGACGAGCCTGCGCTCCAGTCGTACGACGAGCTCGTCTCGGGTGGGCGGTGCGCCTGGCGCAGCTCAGAGAACTGGCGCTTGGCCTCGAACAGGCGCGAGGTCAGCCGAGCCAGCGCCGCTGTCCGGCGCCTGGCCTCGGCGTCCTTGATGCCCTTTCCGGAGACGGCACCCTCGAGCTTGCTGACAACGGCCTTGACCTTGTCCAGCGTCGAGGTCACCGCCAGCCGCTCCTGCGGCGCCGACTCGCCGGCCAGCTCCAGCCGCCGCAGCTCGACCCCGATGTCGAGCAACTGCTGGGTCGCAGCCTCGGCGAGCTCGTCCCATTCGGCGGTCCCGACAAGCGAGTCGTACTTGGCGAGCGAGAGCTTGGCTGCCGAAGCCGCCGCCGCCGACTGCGTGTCTAAGATCGAGTATGATGTTGTCTGAATGACAAAGTCGGGGTCAAAGGCGTAGAACAGCTTGTCGTCCTTGAACCCGTGGTCGTCGACCACGTGCGAAAACAGGCCGGCCGCCCGCATCTTCTCGCCCAGCTCGACAGCCTCGAACCGCGACGCTACGTACCCGTTGTCGACAAGAAAGTCGACCGCCTCGGATCCAACAAAGCACTGGCGGTACTTTTTGAACCGGTACTTGCGGTCCTTGACCTCGACCCCGGTCCGCACGTCGCGAAAGTGGATCATGACTGCCGCCAGCTCGTTGTCGCCAGCATCATCGCCCGCGCCTGCGCCAGATTCGAGATCCAAACGCGCTCTTGCCAATGCCGCCGCGTTGCCGGTCACCGTCACAAACACCCGCTGCACGCCCCACGCCCTGGCCACGTCCAGCATTGTGCCGCCGCTTGTCACGATAAACGAGCCATCGACGTCCTCGATGGCTTCCATCGGTGGCAGCTTCTCGCCCTTGTCCTTGGCCGCCTTGCCCATCGCCTTGGCCATCGCCAGTGCCTCGGCCTCTTCGCTCGTCTCGCCCTTTGGTCTCCGCAGCAGCGTGACCGCAATCAGCACCGCATCCTCATTCGACTGTGACCATCAAGTCGTGTCCGAGTTCAAGTTGCCGTCCATTGCACCCATCGCATCCTTCCTCCATAAGTCTGTGCCCATGCCTGTCCCCCGTGACCGTCAGCTCCCCCTCCTCCCTCCGCACACACACACACACACCACCACCCTACCTACCTCCTGAAAGGCATAGGGATCACGAGGCACCCCCTTGCCGAGCCCCACCACCCGAGACTCTATCGACATCCTTGTCCGTGACTGTCGTCACTCTGAAGTGCGGTGGTAGAAGTGGTCCCTCTCTCCCCCCCCCCCCCCACTCGTCCACCCTTCCTCCCCCCTTGGGGGAGACCAGCAGCAACAGGTGCCACTCGCGTCTGCTGCCTGTCTTCTCGCTCGTGGCACATGCTAGGCATCATCCAACACCTCATCACATCCAATCCGATAAGCAAATGCGCCCAATCAAAAGGAATGGCAGGCAATGTCATCTACATGCAGCGCGAGTAATGGCCATGATGATGACACATGTAGCTGAGACCAGATGCCGGCTATGCGGCTCACGGGATCGAGGACGAGGCGGCCTTGTCTCCCCCGCCACCACCACCACTACACACGCACACGCCCGATCGCCGCCGCCACCACCATTACAACCAACCCTACCAAACACACACACACACACACACACACACACACACACACACACTTATCGAACCCCATCACAATGAGGCCCCCTTCCCCCGGGCTACCCTGCCCCGGCTGACGACACAGCCAAATGTCCCAATGCGACACCCGACTCAAACCAATAGGATACTCGAGTCACCTCACTCGCACCCCCTCTCTCCCCTCACCCCTACACACATACATACATACATACATACATACATCCGAGTCATGGCGGAGGATGCGGTGCTCTCTGTGCTCGGGGTGGCAAGCCGTGACCAGGACGTGGTGGAGGCCCAGGTCCAGGCAGAGCTGGAGGATAGAGCCCGTGCTGCCGATGCAAAGCTTCTCGCTCAGCGCATAGCCAATCTCGATGCTCAGATCGATAAGGTCAAACGGGCTCTGTCGTCGCGGAGACTGCCTCCCAAGCCGCTGCCATGGGATCCAGCTCCGGTGAGAGCCAAGTACGCTGCTGCGCTTAAGACCCGAAACACGCTCAAGGCTCGCATCAAGAAGCTCCTCACACAGAAGCGCATCCTCAACGAGCAGTTTGCCGAGGATCACCCCAAGCCCGAGCCTGTTCCGTCGTCAGCTCGTCAGCCGCCGCCCGCAGAGCCATCATCTCTGGCCACATCCTCGCCGAGCAAGTCAAACAAGCGTGCACTGCTTGATCGCATCCGCGCCGAGCACGCCGCAGAGGTGGCGGCCGAGCAGGCCCGCCAGATGCGGGTTGCCAACGCTCTGCCGCCCGCCGACCCCAGTCTTCGGCCCAGCGCGCTGTCACGGAAGCGAAGCGTCTCGGTCCAGCCGGCGCGTACGCCGCCGAAAGCTTCGCCAACTACGGCTGGGCCGAGCTTCTCCCGCAATGCGGGCGTCATCTCGCGCAAACGCCGCCGCTCCGCCACTACCGGCACTGACACCGACGATGGCAGGGTTGAGGCCTTTCGCGCTCGCCTCCTCACCTCGACTGGCCCCTCTGCCGATGACGAGGCCAACGCCGCGGTGGTGCTGGATGGCGGCCTCCGCGTGCCGTCGTCGATCTTTGACCGGCTCTTTGAGTACCAGAAGACTGGCCTCAAGTGGCTGTGGGAGCTCCACCAGCAGAACGTCGGCGGCATCATCGGCGACGAAATGGGACTGGGCAAAACGATCCAAGCCATTTCCCTCCTTGCCTCACTCTCATTTTCGGGCCTCCTCCGGACCGCTGTCATCGTGTGTCCAGCCACAGTCATGCGCCAGTGGGTCCGAGAGTTCCACGCCTGGTATCCGCCGCTTCGGGTGGCGCTCCTTCACGGCTCGGGCTCGGGCTCTGATGACCCCGAGGGCCTGGTTGCATCGACGCTGGCTTCTGGCGGCGTCATCATCACCACCTATGAGGGCATCCGCGTCTACCAGGAGCTCCTGCTCCCGGCGCCGTGGGACTACGTGCTCCTTGACGAGGGCCACAAGATCAAGAATCCTGACGCGCAGATCACGCTCGCCGTCAAGCAATTCCGCTCGCCACACCGAGTCATCCTCTCGGGCTCGCCCATCCAGAACAATCTCGTCGAGCTCTGGTCGCTCTTCGACTTTGTCTTTCCCGGCAAGCTCGGCACACTCCCGGTCTTTGACACCCAGTTTGCCGTCCCCATCCGCATCGGCGGCTATGCCAACGCCACGTTTGTCCAGGTCCAGACCGGCTACAAGTGCGCCAAGGTCCTCCGCGATCTCATCGCGCCGTACCTGCTCCGCCGCATGAAGGCCGACGTCGCCAAGCAGCTCCCGCCCAAGACGGAGCAGGTGCTCTTCTGCAAGCTCACCCTCCCACAGTACGAGGAGTATGTCTCGTTCCTGCGCTCGCGCGACTATCGCGCCATCTCGTCCGGCAAGATGACCATGTTTCACGGCCTTGCTATTCTCCGCAAGATCTGCAACCACCCCGATCTGATGCTTGACGACGCTGCGCCGCCGCCGCCCGACTTTGGCTCAATCGAGCGCTCCGGCAAGCTCAAGGTCCTTGTCGAGTTGCTGCGCCTCTGGCAGCCGCAAGGCCACCGCCCGCTGGTCTTCACGCAGTCGATTGCAATGCTCAACATGCTTCAAGCCCGCCTCAACGCGGAGGGCATGCCGCATCTCCGCATGGACGGCTCGACACCGATCTCGACGCGCATGGCGCTCATCGACTCGTTCAACAACGACGACTCAATCTTTGCTTTTCTCCTCACCACCAAGACTGGCGGCCTCGGTGTCAACCTCACCGGCGCAGACCGGGTCGTCATCTATGACCCAGACTGGAATCCGACGACCGATACTCAGGCTCGCGAGCGTGCCTGGCGCCTCGGACAGACAAAGCCAGTCAAGATATTCCGCCTCCTCACGGCAGGCACCATCGAGGAGCGCATCTACCATCGCCAGCTCTCGAAGCACTTTCTCTCCAACAAGATCCTCAAGGATGCACGCCAGCGCCGGTTCTTCAAGGCCAACGAGCTCTCGGACCTCTTTGCCTTTCCGGCCCACCCGGACGCCGGCGTCGAGGGCACCGCCACTGGTGCCATCTTTGGTGCCGTCACCGAGGAGACCACCGCTGCGCCGTCGGTTCTCGGCGTCGCGCCGATGCCGGCGTACGACGACGATGGCGCGGCGCAGGCCGGGTCTGACGGCGAGAGTGCGCCCACAGACATGGCAGCCCGCGACGACGACTTTGTGCTCAGCCAGTTGTTTGGCTCGGCGGGCGTCCACTCGGCACTCAAGCACGACGATCTTGTCGGGCAGGCCCAGCCCGAATCCCTCATTGTCGAGCACGAGGCCGCCCGCGTT
>NW_013657673.1:474989-487459 GCF_000142905.1 Thecamonas trahens ATCC 50062 | reverse complement strand
CCGCCGCCGCTCGCCGCGCACGCCTCGCGCCGCCGACAGCCGACGACGCCGCCTCGCCGCCGCCGCCCTCCGTCTACGCCTCGTGGACCTCAGCCGCCGCCCAGCCCAACAACGAGTCGATCTTTGATCCCGAGGCAGTCGCCACTGCCGAGAAAGAGGCGCACGCTTCTGGAAGCGACCCGCTCTCGGCAACTGCGCTGTTGGGTCGGCTCAAGGAGCGTCGGGTCGCCGTGGCAGCCTCGGGCAATCTTGTCGGCAACGATGGCCACGACGACGCTCACCTCACCGTCGAAGAGCGAATGGACGACGACCGTGCCATCGCCCGCGAGCTCGAAGCTCTTGAAGAGACCGCCACTGACCCCGCCGTGGCGCTCGGCTCGTCCGACGACGGCGGCGCCGATCTACTTGCCATCCGGGCCTTCCTCGTCTCGCCGCGCTGGCTCGGCGCGACCACCACCTCGGCGTTTATGACCCACTTTGACCTCCAAAACAAGCCGCGCGAAGAAGTCATCCGCATGCGTGCCCTCCTTCGATCCATCGCCACTCTCGATCGGTCCACTCACAAGTGGAACATCAAGAACGAGTTCCTGTAGTGCAGCGACAGCGAGCGACTCTGTCGGCCAAAACAATTCAAAAATTCGCGCCACCGGGGCAAACACAGCCTACCCGCCCACACGCCCACACGCCCATAACCAGAGCCACAGCCACTCCACTCCACCACTGGCACTACCACCCCTCCCTTTAGCATGGGCAACGACGCCTCTACCATGGCGCGTCCTTCACGGAGTGCCACGGCTCGCTCAAAGGCCCGAGTCCGTCGCCCGCTCGCCGACCTGCCGCTCTCGGACAATGGTGTTGTCGTCGTCTCGCGCCGCAGGGCCAAGGCGCTGCAGTCGCGCTCGCGCGCACGCTCACGCTCCCGATCGCGCTCACGTTCGATGTCGCGCTCTCTCTCGCGCTCACGCGCACGCTCACGCTCACGCTCACGCTCACGTTCGATCTCTCTCTCGCGCTCGCGCTCACGCGCACGCTCGCGCTCACGCTCACGTTCACGCTCACGCCCCGTTCGCGTTCGCGTTCACGTAGGGCTGCTCGCTCCCTCTCCTGTTCTCGGTCAGGCTCGCTGAGGAGCCACCGCTCGGGCCGGTCACGATCGCGACCATCGCCGTCGTCGTCGTCGTCGTCGTCGTCGTCGTCGTTGTCGTCATCATCGACGCCGCTGTCAGAGGTCATCGGCCTGGCCTCGCCGATGTTCAAGTCGACGGTCTCGCGGGTGCCTACGGTTCTGCGATCACGCAAACACCGCACCAGGCTCTGTCGCCGGCGAAGCGGTGTGCAATGGACCAAGCGTGAGCGGAAGCATCGCGCTGAGTTTGTGCGCGCCGCCCGGGCAGCCGGGTACAACCCGGTCCTTGTCGACAATTCGGCGTCCGATGGGGCACCCCAGCTAGTCATTCTACGCTACGGCCACCAGCCGCCTGTGGCGCTTGACGATCTCGACTTTTCGCGGCCTGTCGCAGCCTCGGCACTCCTGCACTCGGACATCGAATCCCCGTCCGGCGCCGTCGAGCCGTCGGTCGTCACCGCGCACGCCGTCTATGAGAACATGGTTGCCGCCCCGATCCGCCGCCGCCATCCTCTCTTGAAGCCTGTCAAGCGCCAATCAACATCCCAGAAGCGCTCGAAGAAGCGCTCAAAGAGGCGCAAGCAGCGGCAGCGACGCCGTGGTGTCAGCGGGCGGCGATCGTCAAAACAAAAAAATGACACGTGCCACTGCCAAAAATTGACTCTCTACTCGGACGCTCGACATTCTCACGCACCTCAAGCACCGCTCATTTCACACCCACGCACAACAGACTACATCAAACTGCACTGTCGGGGCTGCGCACACAAGCGCTATGTGATGGGCAGCAGTCAGGGCAAAAAAAAAAGTTGTTGAGGTAGTCTCGCGTAAATCGCAACCATGTGCTGGGCGAAAGGCGAATCATCTCTGTTTTTGTTTGAGTTTCAAATATGACGCATTTCTGCGCCAACGATGTCTGTTTCCACACTTGGTTTTGACTCTCACACTGCGGACGCCAGCGCGGCCACATATTCGGGGCCGAGCTGACAGCATCCCCCTACCATGACCAGAGCGTGGCCCGCGGCTGCCTCCCACTCTGGTAGAGCCTCAATGACCATCGCTGCCGACGCTTGGCAGTCGATCGGGGTCCAGTCCTTGATCTCGGCATCGTACGAGGCGCCCGCGTTCGGGTAGGCCGCCAGACCAAGGCCCGGCGCGCCGGAGGCCAGCGCAGCGAGATGGGCCGCCACATCACGTGGCCGGCAGCAGTTGACGGCGATGGCGACGACAGCGCCGGCCTGCGCTGCCTGTGAATCGGCCACCATGCTCGCAACTTCGCAGAGCGGCGTGCCATCAGCCAGCACCGAGCGTCCGCTGCTCTCGATCCTCGCCGAGAACGAGAGCCACGCGCCGGAGACGCTCCCGGCCTCGGCAGCCGCGGCGACGACGTCGAGGACGACTGCGATCTCCCGGGCCGACGGCAGCGTCTCAAAGGCAAACAGATCGGCATCGGCAAGTGGGGCAAAGGCCGCCAACCGCTCGGCATGGAAGGCTTCGAGCTCGGCGTCGCCGGCGTCGAACACGCCTGTGTACTCGGAGCCGTCGGCAAGGTATGCGGCGTACGAGCCGAGTGAGATGGCGACGGCAGCGCGGTCAGCAGCGGCCTCGGCGGCGAGGGCAAAGCCAGCGCGCATAAACTCGTCGGCCTCACATGCGGTGGCCGCCAAGACCTGGGCATAGCCAGCTCTTGTGGCCTGGTATGTGTTGGTGGTGAGGACGTGGGCGCCAGCGGCAGCGTACGCTGCGTGGACCCGAGCAGTGCGAGCAAGGCCATCGGCATTGGCAAGAGCCTCGGTCCCCCATAGAACCCCATCTAGCACCATCTCCTCCCCAAGCACCGTCCCCATCCCTCCGTCCAGGACCAGCCATCTTCGATCACGCCGCAGTTGCTCCCATCGCGCCCGCATGCTGGCGTCGAGTGTACCCCCCCTTGTTGCGACCACAACCACGATCAGCACCGCCACCACCACCACACCCACACCCACACCCACATCCACCTATATCCATCCCCACATCCATCCCTGCTCCCAATCCCTCCTCCCCTCCCCTCCCCCCTCCCCCCCCACTCACGATCACGATCACGATCACGATCACACCCCCCCCACACACCACCCACCACCCACCCCCACCACCACCACCCCCACCCACAACCCCACAGGGAGGTGCACCATGTCTGTCCATACCATACCTCGCATGGCAGCGTCATCCGCAGGTGGTGGCTCGGCAGGCGGTGGCTCGGCAAGCGCCCTGTCGGTGGCCTATGTCGACGACGGCGCGGCCAAGGTCGTCCACATGGTCTCCAGGTATCTGGTGGGAGAGGTACTTGGTGAAGGCTCGTTTGGCAAGGTCCGTGAGGCGTACGACACTGTCTCACTGCGGAGAGTTGCCATCAAGGAGGTCAAGAAGCGGAGGCTCAAGCGGAGGTTCGGTGGCAATGCTGACGTCGGTGCCGCGCGCGTCCGCAGGGAGATCGAGGTCATGAAGCACCTCGGCTCGCATCCGCATGCTGTTGCCCTGTACGAGGTGCTGGAGGACGAGAAGAATGCTAAGCTGTATATGGTGCTCGAGTATGTGCCTGGTGGCACCCTCCGCGAGCTCCTTGCCCATCGCCGCGCCGCCTCAAAGTCGTCATCGCGGAGACGTCGCAAGCGCCGCTCACGGAGGCGCCCGGCTCGCGCCCTGGATGGCGGCCTCACCCTGTTTGAGATCCAGGCATATCTCCGCCAGCTCGTTCGCGGCCTCGAGTACATCCACCGCTCGGGCGTCATCCACCGCGACATCAAGCCGTCGAACATCATGGTCGCCCTCGATGGCACCATCAAGATCTCAGACTTTGGCGTTGCCCAGATGCTCGACGTGTACTCGGAGAACGACTACATCTCGTCCTCGCTCGGCTCGCCGGCCTTCCAACCACCAGAGGTTGCCCGTGGCGTCGAGTCGTTCTCGGGCTTCAAGTCGGACGTCTGGGCCCTCGGCGTCACCCTCTACAACATGGTCACCGGCGAGTACCCGTTCACTGGCCGCTCCCACTACCACCTGCTCGAGAACATCGCCGCCGGCGAGTATCGCATGCCTACAGGCATGGACCCGCTGCTCCGCGACGTGCTCGGCGGCATGCTCGAACCCGAGCCTGAGCGCAGGTATTCCATCTTTGCTCTCAAGCACCACCCGTTCCTCAAGCTCGACGTCTCGCCGCTGTCGTGGACGCTGCCGCTTGATGCGCCGCACTCGCCGCCCAAAGCCTCCGAGTCGCACGAAGCCACTGCGTCAAGCACCCCGCGGAGCGGGCTTCCCGGCCGCGCACGCACTGGCTCCGCAGCCGCAGCTTCCCCGCGCCCAGCATCCGGCCGGCCCCACAATCCCGCTGTTGCTGTCGTCCGCAACGCCGACGGCCCCGCTGAGGGGCGTTTGGCGCCCGCGGCCCGCACGCCCGACCCGCCGTCGATGCACCGCCGCCTGGCTCGCTCGTCACGCTCGTACTCGTCGCCGGCGCTTGGCCTGGCGCCCGGCGGCGCCCTGCCCGGCGACCCGGATGGCGCTGGCGGCCGCGGCACCGTCTCTGGCGACCGGCAGTCGCAGTCGTCGTCGCTCTCGGACGATGACGACGCATCCTGCTCCGAGCCTGCCGGAGCCGCCGCTGCTTCCACCGCCGCCGGCCCGTGCCTCGGCTGGCCTCACCTCTACAAGCAGCAGGAGACCGAGTCATCCGTCCTCCCCGCGCTTCAGGTTCTGTACGAGGATGTGACCGCCGAGCGCGATCTGGTCCTCGCCGCCGGCGACCAGCAGGTTGTCATGGACCTGTTTAAGGTCAACCCGCGTGTGACCGCCGTTGACCCACACCAGCACAACGAGCAGACCATGTACACGCTGCCGATGGCCGCGCTCCGCATCCGCACTTCGGCCGGCGACGCCGCGTCGTCGTCGATGTCGCGCTCGGAGCTCTCGTCGGAAATGTCCACCCTGCACTCGACATTTACCGCCTCATTTGACACCGAGTACTCGTGGCTGCGGTCGTCGTCGTCGCGCCCGCGCGCCGGCGAGCGCCGCAAGTACCTCCCACCGGAGGAGGACGATGACGTCATCGTCGCCACCGCCGCCGCACACGCCGCTGCCGCCCAGGCCCAGGCCCAGGCCCAGTCGTCGAAAAAGTCGCGCTGCGTCGTCTCGTAGCAGCCGTGTGCCTTTGCACGCCGCACTGTAGCCTGGCATTGGCCCGTAGTCACGCCTCGCCATCGAGTGAATCTAGCGAGACGTCCACCAGCGAGTTCTCGCCGCCGCCGCTGCGCTCGCCGCTACCCTCGCCGCTACCCTCATCCCCGCCCTCCTCGCCGAGCAGCTCTGCCGCTTGCTGCAGGTAGTACTCGACCGACCGCGCCTTCACCACGGCAGCAAGGTCATCGTCCACGCCGACCATCGCCGGCGGCGCGGCCGTGCTCGATTCCGCCTCCCCAGCCTCGGCCGCAGCGCCGGCCACACGCTCGCCAGTAACCTCATCATCGTCATCGTCGCTGCTCTCATCCATCCCCACCCGCGCCGTCTGCGCGCCTACCAGTGCCGCAGTCTCCGCCGCCAATGCCCTTGGTCGGGCAGCTAGAACCGTCACCACCTCCCGGCGAGCCACGTCGACCTCCAGCACTCGCGACCTTGCCAACCATGTGGCCTCATCGACCTCCCGTGGACCAGACGGTTCCGATGCCTGGCCTGGCGAGCCCGCATCGCCTGGCGAACCGTCATCATCCTCGCCCATGTATCCCACGTCAACAGCTACAATGCCCACGGGTGCTGTCTGGAGCACCGATGGCGCCAAGGCATACGCCGCGAGTCGCCAGCCCTGGGAGACCAGCCAGTCTCCCGCCACCGCCACCGCCACCGCCACCTCCTCGCCGCCGACCTGACCGGCCACGTCAAAGCTCCCTGCGGACCCAGACTCTCCATATCCAGTTAATGACCCTTGTTGTGCCTGTGACTATCCGCTTGCGTGCAGAGCAATGCCCAGCTGTGCAGACTCCCCCTCCTCCTCCTGCTCCTGCTCCTGCTCCTCCTGCTCCTCCTGCTCCATGTCACCTTCCTGAAATCCGTCCGAAAGGGTCGTAGTTGGCCAGTCGACAAGCCGCCAGCCGCCGGCCGACCAGCCGCCAGCCGCCGCCCGTCGCCTACCCAATGCCAGCCGAGCTGGCCAACAACAACACCGAGGGGGTTGGGATCAAGGGGATTGGGCGGATCGGGCAAACCGGATGGGCCGGACGGATAGGAGAAGAAAAGAAGTGAGAAGGGGAGGAGGAGGGGAGGGGGGGGGGGGGGGGCGGTAGATGGCGGCAGGATGGCCATGGGCGTCGTCTGCAGCTGCCCCGACGCGGCATCCCACGGCCAGCGGCAGCAGCAGGGCAGTCCGAGCTGGGGTGGGCACACTTGACGGGCAAACAGGGGACGATGCTGCGGATGACCATGGGAGGAGAAATGCATGCGGTGGTGGGCGCAGTCGCGCGTGGGTTTGCTGGTGGATGGGCAGCGGCGGCGCCGCTCAAGGCCGACCTGATGGCGGACATGAAGGTGGCCATGAAGGCCAAGGACGCGGTCAAGCTGGACACGCTGCGTCTGATCCGGGCAGAGATCACATCAGGCGAGAAGGTTCGCGGCGAGAGCTACTCGGATGCCGAGGTCATCTCCGTCCTTCGCAAGCTCGCCGCGCAGCGCGATGAGGCTGCGGCTGCCTTTGACGGCGCAGGCCGCCCCGAGCAGGCCGCCAAAGAGCTGGAGGAGAAGAACATCATCACCTCGTACCTGCCTGCCCAGATGGACGCCGATGCCCTCCATGCTGCCGTCACCGAGGCTGTTGCTGACTCGGGTGCGTCGTCGATGAAGGACATGGGCGCCGTCATGTCGCGCCTCCGCTCGCTCATCGACTCGGGCGTGACCGATGGCAAGGCCGTCTCGGCACTCGCTAAGGACATCATCACAAGCAAGTAAATGCCGTCTCCTCTGCTCTCACTCTCTGTTTTTTACCGCTCACCACAGTTCGTCGTCATCGTCGTCGCCCAGTCCGCCATACCCACCGGCGGGCGCATCAAGGTCCGAGTCATCGAGCAGAAGCTCGTCCACTGACGACGCCGACGTCGACGACGAGCCGTGCCGGCCGGGCTCTGTCGCCGCCGCCTCCGACGCCGCCCGCTCGCGCTCGCGCTTGGCCTTGGCCATGGCGAAAAACTTGGCCTGCTCATCGTCAAGCTGCGACGCGAGGTCCGCAGCTGCCGCCGCGTCTTCGCGCGCAAGCCGCTCCGCCCGTTCGGTCTCGATCCGCACCTGCGTCTCAACCGGATCGTCGGCCGGTGCCTGGCGAGCACCAGTTGCACGGAGCGACTTTTCGCTCTCGATCCGAGCCTCGCGCTCTTGCAGCTCGCGCGCCAACCGCGCCTCCTGCTCAGCATCAAACTGCGGGAGACGAGGCGGACGGAATTGCGATTCGAATACCGGCGGCGCGCGAGCCGCACCGCCGCTCGCGCCAACGGCGCTGCCCGCACCACCCACGCCGTACGACAGGAGCTCGTCAAGGTCGTCGTCGGTGTCCTCAAACGAGATGGACTCGAGCGTTGAGCCGGACGAAGCCATAGGCGGTGAGTCTTGGCGCATCGCCATCGGTGAAGTCCCGGCGTCGGCCATCCCGACTGCCTGCGTTTGGAGTCCAGTTGACACACCCGCTGGCGTGGCTGTCTCGGTCGGCATTGCCGCCGCAGCCGCCGAAGCCTGCTCCGCCAGCCGGGCCTCCATCTCACGCTGCTGCTCTCGGAGCCGAGCGTCACGCGCCGCTGCCCGCTCCTGCCGCTCGAGCTCTTCTTGGTCGCGGCGGTCCTGCTCGCGCCGTGCCGCGGCCGCGGCTTCCGCCTTGGCACGCTCGGCCTCGGCAGCAGCCTCGGTCTTGACACGCTCAGCCTCGGCGGCAGCAGCTGCAGCTTCCGCCTTGACACGCTCGGCCTCGGCAGCAGCCTCAGCCTTGACACGCTCGATCTCGGCGGCGGCAGCCTCTCGCGCAGCCTCGGTTTCGGCGGCCAGTGCTGCAGCCGCTTCGATACGCTGCTGCTCAGCCTCGGCCCGAATCCGCTCGACCTCGGCGCTGGCAGCAGCTACCGCCTCGGCACGGACCCGATCAGCTTCGACGACCGCCGCCTCACGGTGGGCCGCAGCCTTGGCCTCGGCAGCAGCAAGTGCTGCCTGTGCCGCCTCAACTTGGGCTGCAGTCTCAGCCGCTGCCGCCTCGCGGTAGGCCGCGGTCTCGGCCTTGATCCGCGCAGCCTCGGCAGCGGCGACAGACCCGGCCTCGGCTTCAGCTGCCGCACGCGCGGCAGCAATCTGGGTGCTCGCCTCGTGGGCCTCACGCTCCGCAGCCCGCTTGGCCTCCTCAGCCTCAGCCCGAATTCGCGCAATCTCGGTCTGCGCCGCACGTTGCGCCTCCTCGGCCGCCGCACGCTTCGCTTGCAGCCGCGCCTCTTCGGCGGCACGCTCCGAGCGGAGCGCAGCCTCGTGGGCCTCGCGCTCGGCGCGCAGTCGTGCCTCCTGATCGTTGCGGTCCTCGCTCCGTGGCGGTGACCCCATCTGCCGGCGGATGCGCTCTTCAAGCGGAAGAGCTCCGCTGCCTGCCAGCGGGCGCAGCTCACCGCCGCGAATGCAGCTCAGATGCCGCTCCACATCAACCGGCGACTGTGGCTGAGCCGCAGGCTCCCGTGGCGGAGTGGTCGACCGCGCCGGCGCATACGGCAGCTGGGCAGGCGGCGGCGGCGAGCTCTGGCCATGCCGCAAGACCCGCGACTGAGAAAAGAGCTTGGACTGGAGCTCGGCCTCCTCCTTGGCGAGCGCCGCAATCTGGGCCTGCGCACGGGCCAGCACATCGCTAGTGCCCGCCCCACTCGGCGCAGACTCGCTGCCGTGTCCAGCTTCGCGCGCAGCCTCGCGCGCGTCGCGCGGTCGAGCCAGCTTGACCGGCGAGTCACGAGCCGCGTACTCGGAGAAGACCGAGTCAATTTCCGGCGCAGGGTAGAGCTCCGCCCGGGTGGCAGCAGCAACCGATGCGCTAGGCGCTGCGGCACCCCTGCTCGCACCGTCGTGCTCGAGCTCGATGATGCGGAGGCGGGCGGCAGCGAGCTCTTGCTCGGACTGGGCGGCCACCGACTGGGCCTCGGCCAGCTCGTCAGTGATCTGGGTATAGAGTGCGAGCCACTCGACCTCCTTCGATGTTGCCGCTTCCTTGGCAGCGCGCAGCGTGTTGAGCTCGGCAGTTGCGTCTGCGAGAGCAGCCTTGGCGGCAGAGAGCTCAGAGCGGAGCTCAGAAGCCTCTGCAGGCAGCGAGCCGAGCTTGGCCTTGCGCTCGGCGAGCGCAGCAAGCTCCTCGTCAAGGAACGAACGGTCTGCGGCAAGAGCGGCGTTTTTGTCCCGCTGCAGTGCCTCGTACTCTTGCTTGTAGCGGGCAAAGTCGTCCCAGGCCTTGGCCTTGGCAGCGGCGCGGGCCTCGTCGAGCTCGTTGGCTTCGGCATCGAGGGCTGCCCGGCGAGCACGGAGTTCCTCGCGCTCCAGCTCGAGCTTGCGACGAGCAAGGTCGAGCGCGGCATCGCGCTCTGCAGCCGCTGCCTTGACGGCCGCCATCTCCTCCAGCAATGAGGCCCGCTCCTGCTGGAGCACGTACTCTGAATCCTTGTGCTTGCGCTTGAGGCGGCGGTTGAGCTCGGCGTCGCGATCGTCCAGCGCCCGGCCCGGGCAGCATACTCGCGCTCGAGCGCCTCCTTTTCAGCCGCAAGCTGTGCCCGATGCTTGGCGGCCTCCTGCAGCCGCATCGACGAGAGCTCGGCCGACTTGAACTGGGCCATCTGCTCGCGCAGCTGATCTTGCATGCGCAAGGTAAGCTCACGCTCAAACACCGCCATTTGCTCCTCCATCGACGCCGTCGAGCCAGCCGTGCTCCCGGCGCCGCCGAGCCTGGTGTTCATGGCCATGTCAACTGCAGCGAGCTTTGAGTCGAGCGACGAGCCCGGCGCCATGCCGGTCTCCAACGTCTGAGACCCCGCATCAACGAGGGTGCCCTTGAACCTGGGGTGCGCGGCGAGCGCGGCCACAATCTGCGCCAGCCACGACCTCGCGCTACCATCGTCGGGAACGGCGTCGGCAGCGAGGCCGAGTGCTTTGAGCACGTCACTGCGGTCGAGCGGCGACTCGAGAGCAGTGCCTGACTCGGGCATGAAAACCGAGAGCGCGTAGTGGTAGCCGGCGGCCTCGCAGTACTGCGCGATGAGTCTGTTGATGGCGAGGTCGGTGAGCGAGGCCGACGTGTCGCTGGCCGCGCTCGACTTGGGCACCAGACCCTTTCCAGAAATGCCGCGGAGCGACTCGAGGATCTGTGTCCGCAACTGGGCTTGCATGGTCGGGATGATGCGCGAAGCGACGAGGGTGTCGTGCAGCTTGCTGCGAAAGGCGTTGGCCGAGAGAGTTCTGAGCGGAGCCCGAGGCGCCGCGGCAGCGCGCGGGCGCAGTCCGCCGGCAGCGATGGCTTCAGTCTTCTTGAACTTGGTGTACGCATTCTCGGCATCGAGGCCACGGCGGGCATCATCGATCTGTCTCGGCTCGCCTGAACTCCTGTTTGTCTCGCCAAAGCGGAACGGCTGCGGGACCGATGGCGGAGCGGCGGAGCGGGCAGGCGGGCGTTGCGGGTCGAGCGGTGCGGGCGAGTCGAGCGGTGAGAGCGAGAGCGAGAGTGAAAGCGAGGGCGTAGCCGACGACGACGCAGTCGAGACGTCCGAGGCATCTGGAGTTGCTGGCGGGGACTCGGTCGCCATCTGGTAACCCAGCATGGCGGTGCCTGACTCGGCGGAAGTCGCCGCCTGGCCAGCAGCAGAAGTTGGCGCCAAGACCGGCTCGGCGTCGACGACCTCGTCAAAGGACGAGAAGTTCATAGAGACGGCGTCATACGACACAGACGAGCTCTCCGTCTGGATAGAGCCCTCAGGCGTTGGGCTTGGTGAAGCTGTCGACGACAGCATGCCGCTCGCGTCGAGTGTGAGCTTGGCGCCAAGAAGGGGCTGGCTTGCTCTCCCAAAGCCGGGTGATCACGATCCGGTTGTGATCGATCGGCAGGCGCGATGGGATGGAGGCGGGAAGCCCACGGCGCGGATGGCGTGCAGAAGGAAGGCCATAAGTTTAAAAGCCGAGACTGTCCAGCTCTGCAAGTGCGTCATTGATGTCAGCCGAGGCTATGGGCGGAGCCGCAGCAGGGGATGCGACGTCGGGATCGTCAAGTTGGGACATGAGGTCATCAAGGGTGGCGTCGTCATTGGCCGGCGGCTCGTCGTCACTCATTTCGAGGGCCGCCGCCGCTGCCGAGGCTGCTGCCGCCGAGGCTGCTTCGGCCTGAGCACGGACCGCCTCGGCGGATTGTGCCCGTGCCGCTGCCTCGGCCTGAGCCTGCGCCTGCGCCGCGGCAGCTGCCTCGGCCTGAGCCTGCGCCTGCGCCGCGGCAGCTGCCTCGGCCTGAGCCTGAGCCTGTGCCTGCGCCGCGGCAGCTGCCTCGGCCTGAGCCTGAGCCTGTGCCTGCGCCGCGGCAGCTGCCTCGGCCTGAGCCTGCGCTGCTGCAGCTGCCTCGGCCTCGGCCTCGGCCTGTGCCTGTGCCGCGGCAGCTGCCTCGGCCTGAGCCTGTGCCTGCGCTGCTGCAGCTGCCTCGGCCTGAGCCTGTGCCTGCGCTGCAGCAGCTGCCTCGGTCTGAGCCTGTGCCTGCGCTGCTGCAGCTGCCTCGGCCTCGGCCTGCGCTGCTGCAGCTGCCTCGGCCTCGGCCTTGGTCCCAGCTGAAGAGTCGCCGCCGAGGTCCTCCCCAAGAATCACATCGGCACGCTTGATGAGGAGAGCAGTGACATCGTTGACATTCTGCCCTGCGACCATCTCCTCGTATGGCGAGAGGTCGGGGAGGCGCAGGATGTTGGGGCCAAGGACAATGGCGAGGTTGTTGGCCGACATCTTGTTGCTCTTGAACGACTTGGCGACGCGGTGAAAGTACCTGAGGAGAAAGGCAAGAACGGCGCGGCGCTGTGGTGCGAGATCAGCAACGCAGGCTCGGAGAACGTCAACACTCTCATCCTCAGTCGTCTTCTCGAGGGCAGCCATGAACGACGGGTAGGCCGACGACGGGATAAGAGACTCGGGGAGCTCGCGGAGCCATGCCTTGATTAGGAGCTAGGTGACCTCACTTCGCTGCGCCGCGGCAGCTGCCTCGGCCTGAGCCTGAGCCTGTGCCTGCGCCGCGGCAGCTGCCTCGGCCTGAGCCTGAGCCTGTGCCTGCGCCGCGGCAGCTGCCTCGGCCTGAGCCTGCGCTGCTGCA
>NW_013657673.1:456745-474889 GCF_000142905.1 Thecamonas trahens ATCC 50062 | reverse complement strand
CTGCCGTCGGCCTCGGCCTCGGCCTGTGCCTGTGCCGCGGCAGCTGCCTCGGCCTGAGCCTGTGCCTGCGCTGCTGCAGCTGCCTCGGCCTGAGCCTGTGCCTGCGCTGCAGCAGCTGCCTCGGTCTGAGCCTGTGCCTGCGCTGCTGCAGCTGCCTCGGCCTCGGCCTGCGCTGCTGCAGCTGCCTCGGCCTCGGCCTTGGTCCCAGCTGAAGAGTCGCCGCCGAGGTCCTCCCCAAGAATCACATCGGCACGCTTGATGAGGAGAGCAGTGACATCGTTGACATTCTGCCCTGCGACCATCTCCTCGTATGGCGAGAGGTCGGGGAGGCGCAGGATGTTGGGGCCAAGGACAATGGCGAGGTTGTTGGCCGACATCTTGTTGCTCTTGAACGACTTGGCGACGCGGTGAAAGTACCTGAGGAGAAAGGCAAGAACGGCGCGGCGCTGTGGTGCGAGATCAGCAACGCAGGCTCGGAGAACCTCAACACTCTCATCCTCAGTCGTCTTCTCGAGGGCAGCCATGAACGAAGGGTAGGCCGACGACGGGATAAGAGACTCGGGGAGCTCGCGGAGCCATGCCTTGATTAGGGCGGCAGCGGCGTACTCGTCCGTGCACTCGTCGGCAAGCTCAAACTCCTCACCGCGGTCAAAGAGCTCGTGGAGCTTGTCGACCTCCGAGGTGGCACCCGACAGCCGGAAGATGCCCTCCATTAGATGGGCCTCCTTGGCGTCGAGGTACGAGACAATCGAGCGAAGGACGTACGGGATCTCGCAGTGCTCGCGGTCGTAGATCGAGGCCAGCGACTTGCCAAAGACAAACGACGGGACCGGGTCGCCGAGAATCCACTCGCCGTTCTTGCAGCCTTGCACGTCCGGGATGGTGGCGATGATCTCGCGCTGGTCCTCAAACAGCTGCGCAGCCTCGTGCATGAGCTTGGCCATCTGCTTGCAGTACACCGCGTACCCAGTCTTGAGGCGGGCGTTCTTGAACTTCTTGACCTCGACCTGCTTGTCGTCCTCGTCCTTGCTGGCCCGCGACTGCGCAGCCTCAGCAGTCCGCACCTCGTCCTGCGCCTCAGGCACAGCCACGCCCTTCTTCTGCGCCTTGGTCAGCTTCTTGCGCGCCTTCTCCGTCGTCGAGATCGCGCTCTGGTGCTCCTTGCACACGTCATCGTACACCTTCTCCTGCTCCAGGATGTCAAGCAGCATCTGAGTCAGACCCTCCCTCCGCTTCTTCATATTCTCCAGCTTGTCCACCACCGCATCTTCCAGCTCGATCACCCGCCGCATGATATCCTCCAGCTCGGGCGTCTGCGTCTCTGCCCAAGTCCACACATACTTGTTCATCGCACCCCACTGCTTGATCAGCTTCTCCTCAGCCTTTGCCGTGTTCTGTCCCCATGCATGACCCGCACACGCACACCCCCAAGCACACACACACACACAAACACACACACACACACACACATACATACATACACACACACACATACACACGCAAATACACACACAGACATACATACACACCTATTCATAAGTCCCTTCCCCTTCCTCTTTCCCCCCTCCCTCCCCCCCCTTCCAGCCAAAACTCCAGCGCCAAGAAAAACGCCGCACTCCCACCTGGCGCACCCTCCCCTCCCCCCCCCCCCTTCCCCCCCTCCCGGCACCCCTTTCCCCCCACAACATACCCGCTCCTCCTGGATAGCAATTTGAAGGGCATGGTGTGAGCCCCCGAGCTGACGGATGGTCTTGCGCTTGATGGACCGAATCATGGCAAAGAGGTCGACGAGCCGAGTGGTGGCCTGGTGGCTCTCAACTTGGCTCGAGGACGAGGGCTCACCAGTTCGTCTGCTTGCATCGGTGGTGGCGCTACGTGCCGTGCCGCCGGGGAAAAAAAAATGGCATTTCTTGTGGCAATAGCCTGACCACCTGCAACACGCACACGGCATACGATGTAAGCACAAGCCAACGGCCTGCAGTCTTGCCCATTGCCCCAAGTAGATCATCCTCTGATGCCTACTTTCTCGTAGACTCGGGAAAATGTGAGGCGTCGTCTGGCACTCCCGGCTCCTATCCCGGTCCCGGAAGATGAAACCACCGCTCATAACAACGTCCTTGTAATCGGCAATGTACTCAGGAGATACCGCGGAGGCACAATAATGACAGCACGCAATCACGTGAGGTACCTTTGCAATCCACCATAGTTCAACCTGCATCAGCAATGTGCACTTGAGAAGGCTGCTCACAGTCCTCGCGCGAGGTGGTCAGCGATTCTGACCCGCGCTACATCTTGAAGCAGATTGTAGACGGGTCATCTCTGGAATGACAGAACAAAGCTGGCCTGTATGTTGTCCACCATTGTGTAGATTGTAGAGATTGTGTGGGTGTGGCTACAGGGGAGCATGCCTGCGCGATGTGTAAGTGTGTGCATGTGTGTGTATCGCGTGCAGGAGTACAAGCAAAGCGAAAGATCGACAGATCCTGTCTCATGCCGAGATCGGTCCATAGAGTCAAACACCGCATGCGTGTGTTGCAGCCCCCGTACGACCATGTCAGTTGTTACAACGTGTTGTTAACACAAACAACTACCGCCCAATATACTCTGATCAGTCTCTCTCACCTCACCTTCATTCTCATCCCCACACACTACAGACCCGTGGCTGCTCATATCCAAAACCACCTTGAGCTGGACCTCGCCCACAATCCAAGCCATCCCCCCTCCCCCCCTTGCATCTGCCTCTCTCCATACCCTGCTCATCGATATGGGGATCGTATCTCCACCCACCCATCCCTATCCTTCCCTCCCATCTCAAAACCCGTCCAGATGAGGAGGAGGAGGTAAAGGTAGAGGGGGGGGGGGGGGGGGGGGGGACTCGCAGCGGCCACTCAACCGCACCGCACCGCACTCCACGTACCCCACTGCAGGAGCGTGTGTGTGTGTCTGGGACCTGTACTTGCCCACCATGTCGCACCGAGTACGTGAGCAGGGCGAGGAAGACGAGGGAGAGCACGCGGAGGGCAAGGGGGTTGCGGAGGGGGAGGGGCAGGGGGCAGGGGCAGGGGCAGGGCAGAGTGGGCTAGGGGGGAGAGCGGGAGGGCGGGGGGGGGGGGGGGGCGACCGGGGTGGACGGGGGGCAGACAAAGACCATGATAACAAAGATGGGGAAGGTGGTGGGGAGTGGTGAAGAGGAAATGATCAGATACATGAGCAGACGATGTGCAGCAGAACCAGGTCATGAGCCAGCACCAGGACTGGCACCAGGACTGGCACCAGGACTGGCACCACGACCACACAACAGTAGTAGCAGCACTCGATCTGTACCTTTACATCAACATCATCCCACTACACCGGACGGAGCACCCCCCCCCCCCCCCCCCCCTTGTTCCGCCCCTCTCTTCCTTGTAACTAACCTATCTTCTTCGCAGACGGTCGAGGTGTATCTGATGGACGGATCGTACAGAGTGCTGCCTCTGACTCCGACGACTACCTTTGAACAGCTGACCGGGGCCATGGCGGACAAGCTGGGCCTCACTCGGGCTGGTGCCCGCCTCTTTGACATCTTCCCCTCCATCGGTGGCTACGACCGCAAGCCCCGCTCGCACATCACCCAGCAGGGTGAGCATCTAGAGTCGGCCAAGAAGCACGAGGCCTCGCTTGTCTTGCACACCGTCCAGCGCTTCGACAAGTACGAGTCGCACATGCTCGCCGCCAAGCACAAACACGCCATCAAGCACTCGCGCCTTGTCTTCCGCCGTTGGTCCTTCTCACGCTGGGCCGAGAAAGAGCTTGACGACCCTGTTGCTCTCCGCCTCTTCTTTACGAGGCCCGCCACGCCTATCTCCACTACATGCCGATCCGCTCTGACGAAGAGGCCATCCGCCTTTCGGCCCTCGCTCTCCAAGCCGCCTTTGGCTCGTTCGACCCGCATGTCCACCGCATCGGCTTCCTCAACCGCACCCATATCCTCACCGACTACGTCCCGGCCTTTCTTGTTGTTGACGCCGTCGAGACCTCGGCCTCGGCCGCGGCCACGGTCCTCAACATCCCGCATGCCGGCGCTGCTCGTAGCCCTAAGAGCAAGCCAGGCGCCGCAGACACCCCGCTCACCCGCCGCTCCGCTGACGAGTGGGAGCGCCTCATCCTCGCCCAGCTCCAGCTCGAGCCGCCGCGCTCCACAGGCCTCGCCACCCTCGCCTTCCTCACCACCATCCGCCGCTCCGAGTACTACGGCGCCATGTACTTTATGCCCTCAAAGGTCGAGACCTCGCTCCACGGCCTCCTTCCGCACCGCATTATGATCTGCATCTCGCCGTCCCGCATATACTTTGTCGACCACACCTCGCGCACCCGCATCGCAAAGTACCACTTTAAGGAGCTCCGCCACTGGGGCGGAGAGCACTCGCACACAAAGTGGCTTGTCACTATCCTCAAGGCGGAGGAGGCCCGCCTCCTCCGCTCCGGCTCTCATGCCATCCTCGGCAATGCCCGCCTCATCCCGCGCCAGCCATCGTCCGTCGCCGCTGCCCCAACGGCCTCGCCGCCGCCGCCGCCGCCACCGCTCCTGCCTACGACACCGCCGAGCCTGACGAGCCAGAGCCGGCCGTCTCCGACGAGACCTATGTCTTCCACACTCCGCAGGGTCTCTTTATCTCCACCGCCCTCTTCAAGGCCATCCACGAGCACATCCGCGACCAGCACATGCGAACCGCCTCGCGTCGCTCTGGCCCGCCTGTCCGCAGGCACCAAGCCCCGCCGACGCTCGCCAACCCACTCTACTCCCCCTCGGCCGACGTCCAGGCCTTTGCGACCACGGCCTCCCCCGATTCCACAGCCGCCCGGAACCCGGTCGACACAGCCGGCCGTCGTGTCACTTCCATCCAGATTTCCCAGGTCGACATCACCATGCCGGCCTCGGATTCGGCCCGCGGCCACTCCTCCTCGCTCGACTCGTCGTTTTCGGCCTACACCTACTCGTCCTCCTCGGGCATCGACTACTTTGACGATCTCGACAATGACGTCGCAACCCCGCAACACCACCACCACCACCACCACCACCACCATCGCGACGGCCATCACCACACTCCGAGCGCCCCGCCACCCACCTCGGACGCCCTCGCTCCTGCCTCCACTCCCGCCATTCCAAACCCGTGAATCTGTATTGCACTTGCCCGTCACACCCGGATCCGGTAGAAGAAGCGCTTGTCCTCCATGTCGTGGTCCTCGTACACGTGCGCCACCAGCCCGTACGCAACCATGTTTCGGCCCTGCGTCAGCGCGTCCTTGCGATTCGGTGAGCGCCCACTCTCCACCATCCAAGCCACAAACTCGCGCCCGACAAAGACGTCGACGTACTCTTTGAGCTTGTACCTCCGCGAGCCCACAAGCTCGCGTCGGATGTCGGCCACGAGCTTCATGTACTCGCCGATGGTCCACCGCCGCACAGGCTCATTACGCCGCGCGCCTGTGCTCCCCGCATCGCTCCGCAGCTTGATCAGCTCTTTCACCGAGCCGACGTCGAGCTCCGAGAGCGATGACAGTGAGTACTGCGCCTTGACGAGCGAGTGTCCCCCGGGCGTCGGCGTCGCCTCAACCTCGTCGCTCGACAGGATGACGTCTGCCGCCACCATTGTCACTGCTAGCATCGCCGACCGCGTCGCTGGCGACTGTCGGTGCCGCCCCAGCCGCGCGTTCTCGCGCGAGACCGCTTGCATGTCCGACAGCATGGCTCGCGCCCGCGTCGCCGCCGTCAGCCGGTCTCCATACCCGCGAGCTGCGGCATGGAGCGCGTTTTGCGTTGGCGGCACGCCAGCTGGCAGGCAGCCTGGCTGATTTTCCAGCGCGTCGCGGAACGCATGCATGGCTGTCAGTAGGAACGCATCGCCCAGCGTGTTGCGGTTCGAGGTCTCTGCCAGAATCGTCGCCACCGCCGAGGCAAACAGCTCGTCGTCGTGCTGGAGCAGCGCGAGCTGCGCAAGCGTCACAAGTGCAAGATCTACAGCCTTCTCCGACAGTCGCTTGTTGAAGATCTGGAGGCACTGCTCGCGCGCGAGCTCCCATCCTCCCCGCCGGAGGTGAGTCACCACCAGCGCATGCTCGATCTCCGCCGCCCACCTAACGTTGGAGAGCCAGTTGGCCAGGTCGCGCGCCTGCGCAAGGTGCGACTCGGCCACCTTGAGCTTTCCGTTATCGCGCTCGGCGAGCCCGAGACCCCACAGCGCCGCCGCCTCACCTGACCGGTTTGCGCCGCGCCGCGCATGCCGCAGCGCCACCTTGTGCCACTGCAGTGCCCGTCGGAACTGGGACGCACGCCGCAGGACCCATCCGGCACTCGCCGTGAGCCCTTGCACGCCCCTGTCAACCGACGAGACCTTGGCGTGGTGTGCGTACACCAGACCGTCCGCCACCGCGCCCTTCGCCCGCACAAGGTCGTTGGCCGAGAGGGCTACCTCGGCTTCGAGCGCATACTGCGATACTGTTGCTTCCGGCGTCGCCTGAAACTGTGCGAGGACCGCGAGCACATCGTCGGCATGCTCAGCATCTCCTCCTTTCACAAACAGGCTCTCAGACTCATCGGCCAGGAGCGCCCGGAGGTACGCCTCGACCGCCTTTCGCCGCGCCATACACGCCACCTCGAGCACGCGCTCATCCGGCTGTAGCCCAGCCCTCTCCGTGTACGAGGGCACCATCGGCCCAAACTTGTGCATCAGCGTGAGCCGCACGCGCGCTAGATACGGCGTAAGAATCGAGCGTGAGCCTGCGCGCCCGGCCTCGACGTCGTCGAGCGAAACACTCGCTTCCCCACCCCCAACCAGCCGCGCCTGGTCGGCCATGCGGTCGCCCCTATCGATGAGCATCAGCAGTTCGCGCACGTTGTCCACAAACTGGGTCGCCGGCACATCCAGCAGCTTCAAGTGCGCTTGGATGAGGAGATCAACGTCCCACGCCATGCGTGCGTAGCCCAGATATGCCAGCGGCTGCGAGAGCTCCTTGTCACTCGCGTCTGCCATTGCACGCGCAGCGTGGAACGCATACGTCGCCCGCGCATCGGCAGACATTGACGACACCACTGCTTGCTGCACAGCTGCTTGCCGAAACACAAACCTCCGCCGCAGACCCGAGCCAATCACATCAATGATCTGCTGGTTCTCAGCCGACGTAAGGAGCGCGTCAAACTCGGCCGGCTCTCTTCTGCTGGCAGCCTTGCACCACGCATCAAAGCCGAGCCGAAGAAGCTCCAGTCGCGCCTCTCGGCCAATCACAGCAGCAAGCTCGATAAACGCCATGTAGTGCTCCTGGTCCACATTGAGCGATGCGAGCGAGCTCTCGCGCGCCAACATGCTCGACGAGGCACTCCCACTCAGCGTGGACGTGCTCTCGCTTCCGCCAATAGCCAACGACCGGAGCAGCGAGATGCACGCCGGCGACGGCGCGTGGCGCAGACGAGAGTCGGCACAAAGCTCGTGCATGGTCGTGCTCTCGGTGTCATGGCGAGTGTCTTCGTCACCACCCTCAGCGCTCGCTGCATCCTTCCCCGCCGTCGGCTGTGGCGCCACCTTTCGCGCCCTGCGAGGCCGCGACCGGACAGCGTCACCACCGCCACGTCTGTCGCGCACCGTCCGCCTGCGACCGGTGTTTCGCCGGTCCTGGGGGCGCGGCGAGTCCATCAACTGCAGCGGCACTGACCGCCGCGTCCGATGCCGACGCGAGCGAGCAGGCGGCGTGGTCGAGCCGCTGCTCAACTTGGGCGGGGCATGCGGGGTGCCGTCTGGCACCGACGTCGTGTCCGAGAGTGGCACGGTGATGTCCGAAGTTGCTGGTGTTTGGCTGGCCGCTCCGTTCGAGCCGCTCGAATTGGCCTCAAGGGGACAGCCTTCACCTCCAATGTCCAACATAGAGGCAATCGCCACGCAAATGGCACAGAGCGGCTCGGTTTGCGAGTCACCGACCGCGACGTCAAAGGCAAAGTTCGGCTCGGCAGATGCGTCAAACGCTGCTGCTGCTGCTGCCATGCCGTTGGCGGCAGTGTGTGTCCGCGACAAGCGGCGGTTTCCAGCATCGCGCGGCACCGTCAACAGCCGGATGGTGTCGACACCGTCGCAGGCTTTCACCGACGGCATGGCCGAGGAGAGCGGCGAGAGGCCCGAGCGCTGCCACTCGATCCATGGCAGAGCGCTTTCGTCGAGCGCAACGCCGCCGCGATTGGCGAGTGTCTCGGTGCAGATCACTAGCGGGAGGTCTGGATGGCGCGAGACGAGCTTACGCAGCGTCGAGTGCGACGACGGGTCGATGGCGTTGTAGCCTTCGATCATAAACACAAAGCCACCGTTCCCGGTCTCGGCAACGCACGACTCGCACGAGATCGTGGCGCTCACAAGCTGAGCGAGCGCGTCAGCGGCCACGTCGCACGGCATCGAGCGGCCTGGTGGCGGCGGCAAGAGCTGCGCCGCACTCACTGGTGCTGGAGGCAGCGTCATTTCGTGCCCGTCATTTTCCCTGTCACCACCAACATACGCCGCCGTGTTCGTGCTGTCCATCGACGACGACGACGTCGTCGACTCGCTCGGACTCTCCCTACCGGTCATGGCACTCTCGATCTGAGACTGCCAGCTGATCGCATTGTGAACAGCAGCGGCGAGCTCGCTGCTGCTCGCGATAGACTCGGGGCCACGGACAATGTCAACAAGCACATCCAGCGCATCGCGCCCGAGCCCCACAACGGCGGCGTGGGCCCGAAGCCGGGCCTCGACCAGCTGGGCCCGGGTGCCAAACTCGGCCAGCCGGGCACCGCCGAAAGCCGACCACAGCAGCCGCTGCAGCGTGTGCGGAAAGACCGGCGAGGTGTCGAGTAGCGTCTCCAACTCGGCGGTGTGAACCGCGGTGTGGGCGAGAACGACACCGCCACACGAGCGGACGTGCCGCCGCAGGTGTAAAAACATCATGTGGGCCTCAAACTCACTAACAAGGTCATCGGCAATGCCCACGGTGAGGACGATAGCATTCGAGGTGAGCGCGTCGCGGAGTGCAATCTCCAAGTAGAGCGCGAGTTCGGGCGCTTCGATGCCCGACTTGAACGCCCAGACGGCAGCATCGGTGACGTGAGTGCCAGCGAGTCCGTGCTCGAGTGCAGCCGCAAAGGCAGCGTCGGCCGCATCATAGTCGCGCATGGCTGTCGAGAGGAGCGAGCCGTAGAGCCCCAGCCGCTGCGGCGAGACCAGCAAGCGCTCGAGATGATAGGTGTAAACATCGGCGGCGACATGCCCCAGCTCGAGCGGCCTCAGCAGCCGGTCAAGCTGGTACGAGACCCACGTCGACTTTGTCCGCGGCAGAAGTCCCAAGTAGCCGAGAACAAGGCCGGGCACCAGTGGGCCAAAGACGAGAAGGCTAAAATGCACCGAGGTCGACTCCAGCTCCCACACGCACGACGCGAGGTAGAGGCCCAGCGTTATGAGCGTAAACGTGAGAAAGAGTGCTGATCGGAGTCGGTCCACGACTGCCCAGTGGTACGGCTGAAGAGCATGGACGGCGGCGGTGAGGACGAGACCGAATCCGACAAGGACCAGTAGAGCAATCTGAGAGCCGACCGCCGAAGCCACAAACACGACGTCGAGAATAATGAGCGTCTTGCTGACAAAGACAACGCAGTCGAGCCGGGTGTGCTCGCGGCGGGTAGGGTCCGACGACTCGGGATCGGCAGAGTATGTGTTGAGCACCATGAGTGCCGAGAGGCCAAGGAGAACCACCAGCGCGGCGCCGCCGGTCACCCGCTCGGCAAGAGTGGCAGAAGCTACTGAGAACGGATGGACAAACGAAAGGAGGCATGGGATGTAGAGGACCGAAGCGAGGAGGCGGACAAGCGTGCGGACAAGCACCACCGCCCAGAGGGGCGGGCTGGGTCGGCCGGCCGACATGAGTCCAAAGATGACGAATATGCCAAACAGTGCCGCACCCACAAGCGTCTGATACGAGAGAAAGAGCCAAAAGCTGAGGACACTGCTATCAATGACAACTGCGTTGAGCGTGACAAGCGAGACCGCACGCTTGGCGGTGACCGGGAGGCCTGCGGGAGCGATCGACGCCGCCACCGCCACTAGCTGTACAAACTCGACCAGGATGACGAGGATGGGGAGAAAATCCGCGAGCCGCTGCAGGCTTCGAGACGCCAGCGGCTGCTTCTCGACCAGCGCCAGGAGTGTGCCGCGGAGACCGCGGGCGATGCCCGAGGTCACCGTTGGCACCTTGTTCTCCCGCCGTAGTGTGTTCTTGATCTCGTGCCGATACTTGCGTCCACGCAGATGCCAGAGCAGCTTCTCGTCGTCGCGAAGGTCGGGCGTGAACTGGTCGAGCATGCCCCCGTGAGCGTCGCAGGCTCGACAATGACCCGGAGTGGATCCGATGCTGGCTTGCGGGTCTCGCCCTCGTCCTCGTACTCATCCGAGACGACTGAAGCCGACAAAGTAGCTGACAATCCCAGCCTCTGCGACCTGTTTTGCCTGACTTGCTTCACAGCCTCTCCATCGTTGTCTGCAATGCTCTTCCTCGCCAGCCGCCTTTGGCCTTTTCCACCAGAAAGACGCGGCACGTGCGGTATATGCTCGCCCGCCCGGCGACGAGCTCGCTCGACAGGATCTGCGGCACCGGTTCCTCGCCTGCTCTTCTGCTCACGGCTTGACAAAGCTTCTTCCTCTGGCTGCACGTCCATTTCATACACCAACTGCACGAGTTCAAGTTGCGCAAGTCGGGGATGTGTGTCGGGCTGCTGAGAGCAGAGTTGCGAGGAAGTGTGGCGATCATACGCAACTCCTGAGGCTCGAGGCCGTGCTCGATGCGACCAGCTGGTGGCGTGATCACGCCACCGGGGCGAGACATTGGCGAACGATGACGCAAGTCGTTGCGCTGATGCAATTTTTTGTATTGGCACCCCCCACCCTCCCCCCCCCCCCCAACCCCTCCCGTGGCCAGTGGCCAAACGACGGATACCGGCTAGACGCAGCCATACAGTGACGATGTATCGAGCCTGATGAACGCTATGAGCGCTGTCTTTGGCATTGGGAGCAAAAAGGCACGGTGTGCTCATTGAGATTGCTCGCTTCTCTTGTGGGCAACGTTTCAAATCACAGCGGATAGCTTGCCAGAGCCTCTGGTGCGCTTGTAGTACCGCCCCCTCGACCTCCCCAAACCACCTCTACTTCCGATCGAAATCTCCCTCCCCACCCCCTCTCTCTAAAACTACCATGTATGTTCCGTTGCCCAGCAGTTGATCCCCCCAAAGTTTTTCAGGGCGCAACAGAAGCCACCGGCCTCGCCCGCCACCCTCACAGCGGCTCGCTCCGTACACACTATGGCACCTATCTGCAGCCGCTGCAAGCGCGCGCTTGCAAGGCGGCAGCTCCTTGGTGACCTCGATGGAGGGTTCGAGGCAGTGCGGAAGGTCGGGGGCTCGTTTTCTAGCTGGTTAAAAACTGGGGGATGGCGGCGACCCCCCACGCGGGCAGAAAGCCAGCCGCTTAGGGTTGTGGCTGCGGGAGCTGCGCCTCCGGGTGGCGCTCCCCCCTTTTGCCCCAGCCTGGCAAAGTGGTCCTACAGTAGACATACTACGGCCAGTTTAAAGTGGGCTGCCTTCGTTGTGCTGCGGCTTGGGCATGGCGGATGCGGGAGGAGGCGGTAACGGCGGGAGCGACCAAACGCTCGTTTTTGGGTGCCGTCGGCGAATTTTTGGCAGCGACCAACGACTCACTCGCTATGCGGCGTGCGCGCGAAACCGAGGGCAGGGCGTACCCCAGCAGCAGTTTGCCCCCAGTTCGCTCCGGCGCCGTACGGCTACGGCCAGCAGCAGCAGCAGCAGCCGCAGGCCGCGCCGCTCGACCCTGAGCAGATGAGCTCGTACGGCCCGCCGATGCCCGGCCCGATGAACGTCCAGTACGAGAACGTTGTTGTTCGCGTGCCGACCCGTCGTCGCCGCCGCAACGTGTTTGTGCCCGGCCCGGTCCTGACTCGCACTGTTCGCGGCCCGCCGCAGCAGGTCATCAAGACCGTCAAGATCCAGGGCCCGGCCAAGGTCAACCGCGTCCGCGTCCAGGGCGAGCCGCGCGAGATTGTGCGCAAGATCGCCGTGCCCGGCCCGGCCCGTGAGGTTGTCCGCACCGTCAAGGTCCAGCTCCCCGCGCGCGAGGTCATCAAGCGCGTCAAGGTCAAGGGCAAGGACCGCGAGGTCATCAAGCGCATTGCTGTCCAGGGCCCGCCGCGCGAGGTTGTCCGCAAGATCCCGGTGCCCGGCCCGCCGACCTACGAGGACGTCGCCGTCCCGGTCCCGGTCCCCGGCCCGCCGCGGACTGTTGTCCAGAACGTGCCCGTCCCGGTCCCTGTCCACCAGCAGGTCATCCGCGCCGTGCCCGAGCCCGTCGAGGTTGAGGTGCCCGTCGGCCGCCAGGGTCCTGCCCAGGAGGTCTACGTCGGCGTCAAGGACACCGCTCTCCAGGACGAGCACGACCGCCTCACCCTCGAGGTTGAGTACCTCCGCAAGGCCAAGGCCGAGGCTCTCGAGGCTGCCAAGAAGGCCGGCTACCCGATCCCCAACTTTTCGGCGCAGCAGGGCTACCCGCAGCAGGGCTTCCCGCAGCAGGGCTTCCCGCAGCAGGGCTACGGCTCGTACGGCCCGGCCACCTACGGTGCGCCCGCCTACGGCTCCGGCTACGGCGCCGCGCCTTACGGCGCTGCCCCGTACGGCGCTGCCCCGTACGGCACCAACGGCTTTTAATTGTAGCCTGCATCGGCTGCGATTCTTTCCCGTAAAGAGTTTTGCGACGTGAGCGCTTTTTTTTAGCGCTTCACGCTTTGAGCATAATAGCACAGCACCACGATCGCTGCAACTACTCAGCTTGGCGGCGTTGCTGGCGGTATCTCCCCGCGAAAGTCGACGAGCGGCGCGGTGGGGCCGGTCGGCGGACACGGCCAAACGTCGTCGCGCGGGCAGGCGCGAGGATCAAAAGCCTCGACCTTGAACAGGATCGGCTCACCGAGAAATTCATAGCAGCCCGGATACGGAACCGAGAGCTCGCTGCGGAGGGTGGAGACTCGGCCGAGGTGGTGGAGGATGTTGTAGCGAAAGGCGCCGTTGACCCGCTGGCCGAGGTACGCCACGGCTTCGGGCGTCTCCTTCCCGGTCCACTCGGAGCAGAGGTGGTCCGGCGGCCGCCGCGCCTGGTGCTTTTCCAGGTAGTCGGCAAAGACGAGGGCGTCAGGCGACGGCATGACGATGCCGGCGAGGCCAAACGAGGCCCGGACCGAGACAAAGCCAGGCGAGTATGCCTCCATCTTGCGGACCATGTACGCGATGGCGGCAAAGCCGTTGGGGCAGAGCTCAAAATCGTCCTCCAGAAACATAAAGTACCGCCCGCGCGGCGCCGCCTCGCGCAGCAGTGCCACCACGTCGCGAGTCTGCTGGCGGACTTTGTATCCGGGCTTGTTGGGCGATCCCACGTCGGTAGCGCCAGGCGTTGGGTTTGGCACCGACCCGTCGTTGTCGACAAACACAAAGGCGTGGCTCAGGCGAGCCGACGCCACCCGCTCCTTGGCGGCGTCGAGCATGACGTGCTCCGCCTTTGGCGCATGATTCATCACCACCACTACCACTTGTCGGTACTCGAGCGAGGCCGGATGCGAGCTCATCTGTGTCACCAGCGCGTCCACGGTCTTGCTTAGATAGTCGAGCGGCTTGCCGGTGGCCGAGTCGATGCGCGGGACGGTGGGAATGCCCACAACGAGCCACGGCTCGGGCCCGCCGCCTTTGCCGACGTCACCGTCACTACTCTTGCTGCCATCGCTGGCGGATTCGCCGGCGAGGGCCTTGCGGATAGCTGTGAGATCGGCTCCGAGCTTGCGGAGGGTCGCATCGCGAGCAGCAACCTTGGCGTCTATGTCCTTAAACCACTGCTCGGAGCCATCAGCGGCGTGCGAGTCTATGGCTTGCGGCGAGGACAATGTCGAAGCACTTGGAGTGGAAGCTGTGGAGGAAGCCGTTCCCGCTGTGGCGCTGGAGGGCGACGTGGTGGTGGCGGTGGCAGGGACCAGTCCGCGGACGCCAGGTGGCGCCGGGAGAACGGTCATGGACTCGTGGGCGAGCCAAAGCATGAGGACGAGGTTGACTCCCACAAGGACCAGCATGCATGGTTTAAGGAGGCCGAGCATGAGGTGGTTGTGGTGGGTGGTGGGTGGGGTGGGGAGGTGCTGGTGCTGTCAGCTGCAGCAGCACCGGAGTGAGCTGGACCAGGCTGTGTGGTGTGTCGGCCCTTGGTTCGTAGTGACGCCCGACGCTTTAGCCCTTTACGGCACGGAATGGTCAGTTGTGTCCATCGCGCAAGCCGCACTCTGCGACGCTCCACAGACGTCGCAACGTCCATGAATTGCTGTAAAAGAGTAGTACAATGTGTTCATGGCTGCCACAGCCATGAAGACAGAAAACAGTCGGCGATGCAGAGATGGACGCCGCACGCGGCGCAAAAGGTCCGCCGCGGCCGCGATCGCTTGCCATGAAGCTTTCGGCAGGCGAGGCAGTCGCGTCGCGCGGCGGCTTGTTGGGGAATGTGGTGATGACAAGCAGCCGCTGCAGAGGGACGCTTCCGCTTGCACGACGGCGCGGAGCTGACGGTGTCGGCGCCGGCGGCGAGGGCGCGAGCTGACGGCGTCGGCGCTGGCGGCGAGGGCGTCGATGATGTCGTAGCGAAAAGCCACGCGAGTCATGGCCGGGCGTGGCATCCTTCAGGCGGGTGTCTACGTGTCGGCCGCCATCACGTGCGGGCGCGCCTCCCAACTCAAGCCGCAGACCAAGCAGGCGTCGCGCAGCGTCGGCCGGTGACCTTAAAGTCAAGCATCATCGAGTTGTTCACTTTGAGACGGGCGACAACGTGTCCGAACGACCGTACCGTCAAGGGTTAGTCACATCACAACACATACTTGATGACCGGTCCCTCGAGCTCGTTGCCGGCGTCGTCAACAAAGGAAACGATGAGATCGAGCTCGGCAGCGCCGGGAAGCTTGGCAAGAGCCTTGAGCTTCTTCTTAAGCCGCTTCTTGTGTGTGGGCATGGCGGCCATGTAGAGAGCCTTGGCGCCCACAAAGATGCCGGTCACTGTCGCGCCGTAGTTGTCCTTAAAGTGGGCGATAAAGTCGTTGACGGTGGGGGCGTCGGCGGCGGAGACGATCCAGCGGTCCCAGAGGGTGAACGTGACGTCGCCGGTAAAGGTGATCTTGGGCGCGGCACCGGGCTCGGAGAGGGCCACCATGGGGATGGCGAGGTTGAGGAAGGTGTTGCGGTAGGCCTCGAGCTCGGCGCCCATGAGGACTTTGAGCAGCTCGAGGGTGGCGAGGCCCGAGACGGCGGCGGTAGTTGTCGAGATGGCCGGGATGATCTTGCCTGCGATGCGGCGGGCCTCGAGAACGTCGATCTCGTCGATGGCGTAGGCGCGGGCGCGGAGGTTGGCCATGGACTGGATAAAGTCGATGTGCGAGTTGGACTCGTCGTCCTTCTCAAACTCCTCGACCGAGAGCTGCAGCGTGACGCCGTCGGCGAGCTTGGCGCGGACCCGCTCGACGACCTGCGCGAGCTGGCCCTCATCGACCGGCGCCTCGTCGTCGTTGACGGGCTTGGCCGCCTTCTCGTCGGTCTCGATCTTGACGTTGTCCTTGGGCACAAAGGCCGGGACGTCGACGGCGTCGGCGACAACGGCGACTGCGGCGAGATCAGTGTGGCCTGCACCCGGGATGCCCCACACGTTAGCCCAGAGCCTGGCGGCATGGGCCACAAACTTGACGTGCATCTCCTCGCTCGGGTCCCACACCACCGGCGTCGGCAGCCGCTTCGGCAGCGACCAGAACGGCGTCCCATCCTTGAGCTTGAGCTCCGGCGGGAACGAGTGGATGAGCTGCGCAATCGAGTCGTGGAAAAACTGCTGGAAGAGGAGCCGGCCCTTGGCCACACACTCGGCCCAGGTGGTGGGCGCCTCATCGATCATGGCGAGGACGTGGGCAATGGCCTCAGGCTCGGCAAGCTGCTCCTCCAGCGGGCCGTCGGCGTAGGCAAAGAACTTATTGACCTCGCCGGGCCAGTTGTAGAAGAGCTGCGCAAACTTGTCACGCGCAAACTGGATGGTGTGGTCGATCTTGTACGGGAACGACTTGATGGTGCAGAACGGGACGTCCTTCTCGGGCGGGTCGCGTGCCGAAGCGTACGACTCGGTCAGGAATGGGACGACGACCTGGACGTGGCCCTTGGTTCCGAGTGTGCCAGACTCAAGGAGCGGGCGGGCGTTGTTCACCGCCCGCGAGTCCATGTACAGCCGTGCCTCGACGTTGTCCAACGCATTGACGCACGCCGAGAGCGATGAGATAAACTCGTCGGTGTACGTGCCCTCGCTCTCCTTGCCGACCCGATCCAGCCGCGCCTCGACCCGCATCGCCGGGTTGATGGCCTGCGCAGCCTCGGCCGCCACCTCGGACTTGGGCCGGGTCACGTCCTTGGCCCGGAACAGGAACTGCCGCGAGAGGTTCGACGTCTCGATGACGTCGTTGTCGGTGACAATGACCGCGCCCTCGCCGCTTCGCCCCACGCCGAGCAGCGCAAAGTTCTTGAGCATCTCGCACCCAATGGCACCGGCGCCAACCATAAACAGCCGGCTCTCACCGAGCTTCTCTACCAGCTCGTTGCCGACGCAGATGCGAAGGCCGTCATACCGGTCGTCTGCCGGCGCAAACCGAGCCGGCTCGGCGTCGAGCGGCGGGACAACCTCGGTGGCGTCCATAAAGAGGAACTGGTTGAGCGGGGTGAACTTGTGCGAGAGCGCCTTGAGGCCTTCCTGTGCCACAAAGCCACCCATAAACTCGGAGAGCGGCGAGAGGGCGCCGCGCGCTGTGTACGCCAACGCCCGCAGGTAGTCGACGTCGAGCTCGGCGTCGTCACCGGCAAGCTCGCGGGCAGTTGCGACGAGCTCGTCGGCGTCGCCGGCGTGCCAGACCTGAGGCATGGCGCCGTCGTGTGCGGCGGCAAAGGCATGCAGCGCGCGGAGGCCGACCACAAACGAGCCTAGCCGGTCCAGCTTGCCGTAGTCAGCCGGCGAGACGGCAGGGTGCTCGGCGGCGAGCGCGTCGCCAAGCGGGAGCGACGAGACTGTCACCGGAATCTTGACCTCGTTGGCGATGCCGCCCGACTCGTACGTTCCGAGCTCGCGGGTGTCGCCGATGGTAAAGGTCTTGGCGTCGCGGACGGTGACCACGTGCCGGGTTCCGTTGAGCGCCTCCATGCCGCGGACCTCGGAGAACACGACGGTCTGCCCGTCCTGCAAGCCGTGGCGGTTCTCGAGCGCGGTGACAACGCCAGCCTCGGCCGAGGAGATGTCAGAAATCATGACCGACGCACACGGCTCGCCGTCACGGTCGGTAACTTCAAACGCCTCGCCGGCGTCCACAAAGACCCACGACGCGATGCCGCGGAGCTCGGTGGCAATGAACACCACTCCGGCGTCGTGGCACGCGGCAGAGACCCTGGTCTGCACCGCCAGCGGCGCGTCAACCAGGATGACGCAGTTGTACTGCGCAAGGCCCGACAAATCGCCCGCTGCCAGATCGAGGCTTGTGTCGGCTGTCACCGCCACCGACGGGTTGAGCTCCGCAAGCCGCGGCGCTGTCACCTCGGCGCGATTGGCGCCGATGTCACCTTCAGTAGCAAAGAACTGGGTGGCGAGGTCGACGTGGGTAACATCCGCCGTATCGTGGAGAGTAAACGACTTGACGCCTGTCAGCACGATATTCTTGGCGATCTCCGCTCCGAGGCCCGACACGCCCGAGAGCAGGATTGACGACGTGGCCATCCGGGTCATGGCCTCCTTGCCCAGCACGTACATGGTGCGGTTCTGACGCTCCTACAACCCCACTTGGCCCATATGTAGTAGGTAAGTCCCCCCTTCCCCCCCCCTCCTCTCCCCCCTTCGAACCATGTTCTCTCTCCTGAGTCCTTCTTGACCCTTTTCTGCCCCCCCCCCCCCTCCCGACCCTCCCGACACGACAGGTCGCAATGGAAGGAAAGAAACGGCCGGCCAGAGGCCACCACCACCACCACCACCACCACCACCACGATAACCACCCCCCCCCCCC
>NW_013657673.1:415906-456645 GCF_000142905.1 Thecamonas trahens ATCC 50062 | reverse complement strand
CCTCCCTCCCTTCTTCATTCCCTCCATCTCTCTCTCCTCTCTCCCCCCCCATCCCTCCACTCTCCCCATCCCTCTATATCCCCGGCCTCTGCCGATCGCCCCGATCAGTGACAGCGTCGCCCAAAAGACCTCTGCTGGTCACACCGGTCTCGCTTCTTCTCCTGCTTCTGCTCACAGGCATGGCAGCAGCAGCAGCAGCAGCGGCAGCAACCCCACCTCCCGAGACCCTCGTCACCTTCCATGTTGTGGTCGACACCACAGTACTGCGACCCACCGACATCGTCACCCTCCGTGGCTCCATTCCCGAGCTGGGTGAGTGGCAGCATGGCCTGCCCATGATTCAAAGCGAGTCGGACCCGTCGGTATGGGACCTACAAGTCCTCCTGGTATGTCGACCTCCCTCCCCCTCCCCCCCCCCCTCGCCCCTGCCCCTGCCCCTGCCTACTCTTCGTCCTCTCCGTGCTCCCCCTCTCCGATCATTCCCCAATCAGCATTCCCCAGCTATCATCATTGTCATCATTGTCTTCCTCCGGCACCTGCCACATCGAGCCCATGTTCCTTTTCCGCCCCTCCCCCCCCCCCCAATCTCAGCCGTACAAGATCGGGCACAAAAAGTTCCGCGGCGTCTTTCAGTACAAGTACGCCATCGAGTCTACGTCGACCAACTCGGTGGATATGGAGGGCGGCGCCAATCGGGCGCCAGATACCATCCGCAATCACTGGTTCGATGCCTTTCGTCGCGACTATCGCAACCGCCGCTTTGCCGCCTACAAGCGCATCTCTGGCGAGGTGGTCACCTTTATGACCCTTGATCTTGATGCTTTTTTCAATGGCGGCCTCGAAGTTGCCGATCTCCTCGAGCGGGTCTTTGATCTCAAACTCTCGTTCCGCTCATCGCGGGCCCAGGCCGAGGGCGTGATCAACAAGGCTCTGGCGCGGCTGCAGGAAGCCGGTGGCGAGACCGGCGTTGAGACCGGCCTCTCACTTGTCCTCGCCGCCATTGTCGGCTCGTATGGCCTCTCGTCGCGCGATCCATGGCGCACGGCCGGCGCTGGCGCCTCTGGTATCACCTACCAGGCTGTCAACGGCCGCGCCGTCCCCGTGCCGGCCGCGCGCGCTGCACGCAAACGCCGCGTCCCAGATCCATCACCCTGGTGCTGGCACATGCTCAACGGCGTCGACATTGCCGCTGCCGCGGGCTTTGACCTCGCCCACTTTGGTCGCCACGGCCGCTGGGCCGTCGTCGGCGTTGCAGAGGCTGCCGAGCGCGCCGCGGGCGTCGGCTCCTACGACTGGCTCAAGGCCACCCCACTGTTTGACAAGCACAGCGTCCATCCGACCATTCGCATCAAGAACGCCTCAAAGTCGATGCCCGACTTTCTTGACGCCGCCGCCACCGTCCGTGGCCTCGCCGCGTCGGCGCTCGGCGATCTGCAGGCCATGCTCACGGCCGGCACCGTCTTTGAGGGCGAGCCGCCGCTCGCCGCCCTCGCCGCCGCTTGGCACCGCGGCCTCGTCGCTCACGCCCCGAGTGTTGCCGCCCTTGACGCACTCTTCGACGACGACTTTGCCGCTTTTGCCCCGGCCCTCGTCGCTGCCTTTGCAACCAAAGTCCAGCAGCTGTACTGGGCCAAGGAAGCCGACATCGGAGTCCTTGCCGGCCTTGTCGCCCGCGTCCCATCTCTTGCCTCGCCGGCTGTTGCCGCCGCCATGCTCAACAACGCCGAGGCTGATGCGTTTCAGGGCGCCGTCCTCGACTTTGTCGCCCTCTGCCTCGCCGACTACCAGCCGCCGCCGCCGGTCTCGCCCGACGCGCCGCAGGCTGAGCGCGACGCCGCAGCTCCGGGCCTCGAGCTTGTTGCCGCCCTCAACGCCGCAGCCAAGGACTGGTTCCGCCGCTCACACGCCCAGTCGGACACCGACTCGGACGACGATTCGGACGACGACGACAGGCCACTCACCGGTTCCACATGGGGCTTTCAGTACGCCTTTTCCTCGCGCGCCCGTCGCAAGAAAAAGCCCACACCACAGCAGATTGCAGCTGCCCGTCTTGCCGCGACGCGCGACGGCCTCGATGCCGCCAACGCTTTGCTCGCCATTCCCTACTTTGGCATCCATCGCGTTCAGGCCACTCTGTTTGAGCTTGGCCGCTGCCACTTTTTCCGCGGCGAGCCAGCCGCGGTTCTCCCGGCCCTCTGCGCCATCGCGTTTGACGCCTACTCTCCACCGCTTGCTGCCTGGCTCCTAGACCACGCCTCCAACGTCGTCACCTCGGCAGCCACCTCGCGCCCGCTCGACGAGCTCATGGCCATCGTTGGCCTCATTCGCGACAACCTCTCGCCGTCCTCGCTCCTCGCCCACGCGCTTCTCCACTCGCTCCTTGTTGCCATCGCGTCGGCGAGCCCATCGCTTGTCGCCGTCCTCAACTTTGCTCCGCTCTGGCTCGAGGTCTTTCGCTGGATTCGACACCCGCCACCAGACTCGCACCTTGCCGCTCTCCTTGATGCCGCCGCCTCGACCGTTCACACCACCGCCGCCTCGCTCGTATCCGGTGCCATCTCGCTCGCCACTCTTCGCGTTGCTATTGAGGCCCACACCGCCTTTCTTGACATGTGCGCCGTTCTGGACGCCGGCGCCGGTGCCATCTCGGCCGACACTCTCTCCGATGCCGCTGCCCCGCTTGCCCACTTTGAAGCGGCTCTCGAGCAGCTGCAGTGCTTCATCTCCTTCTACTGCAACTCGGCCGGCGTCCGCATTGACGCCTCGCAGCTCCGCGCACAGACTGACTCTCTTCGCGACCGCTTTGACTCGCTCACCCTCGCCTACATCCGCGACCGCCCGCTGAGCGACTTGCCGTGCATGCCACATGTACCCTGGCTGTACTCACTTCGCAACTCGGACCTCTTTTCACCATCTGGAAGCAAACCGGCGCCTCGCTCTCAGCCTCTCTCCGCGCTGCCGCCCTCGCTGCCTCGTCGTCGTTTGATCACGGAGTCTCCTCGTTCTCATCTGACGATGAGGCTGGCGATGTCGATAACGAGACCAGCGCCGCCGCCGCCGCTGCCGCCCTCGACGACGACGTCGAACTGACTGAAATAGTTCTTTCCCAGGACGACGTCCTTGCTGAGCTCATTCCGGCCGCCCAGAGCGCATGGGCCGAGCTCGCCGCCTCCGTCGCCACCGCCTCGATCTCGGTCACCCGCCTCGGCGAGACGTTTGGCACTCTTCCGCCGGCGGCCGATGCACCGGCGTACCGACGTGAGCTCGACTTGCTCGCCGCCTCGACAAGTGCAAACTCGACCGCGGCGTCGTCAGCCCAGGCGGGCTCGTGGGCCGACGCTGTCTACCCGATGCTCGCCGACTACTCGCTCCTCCTCCGGCTCACCACCTGGATCCCAGCCACTCTGCAAGTCTGCCGCCTTGTCGCGCCGCTGGTTGCCACCGAGTACGAGGCTGACCCGCTCGTGGTTCAGCTCACGTCACACCTTGTTGCCATCCGCTCGCGCTGGTCCTCGCAGACCCTCGGGTCGCTGCCAGCGCTCGTGGCTCACGTCCGGGACTTGTTTGCGCCGTACTCAAGCAACCAGCTGACATTCCTCGGCGTGCTCGCCGACGCCGCCCCGCTCGCCGAATGGCTTCTCGACCACGCAGACACCGACGAGTTCAACCGCTTGCTACAGGTCTGTCGGCCGTGCACCGACGATGCCCGAGTCCTCTCGTCCATCGCCTCGCTTGTCCACATTCGGACTAAGCTCATTCCGCTCCTCTACCGACAGACCACCTACGCGTCCGCCGACGCCTTTCTCGCCAAGTTCCGCGCCCTCGAGATCTCTCGCGACGACCACGAGCACTTGCTCAACATCCAGGCCTCATTCGACGGGCTCATGAACGTCTTTGAGAAGCGGACTCGCTCGCCAGGCATCAAGTCGATCTACTCGCTCCGCGACATGCTCACCCGTGGCACCTTTGTCTTTACCGCCGCCGCTGCAGAGGACGACGTCCTCACCCTCGTCCTCGCCTCTGATGACGACGACCCGACCAGCGAGCCCGAGAGCCACCCGCTGGAGTTTCTCATTGACCTCCGCTCCAAACTCATGATGACCGAGATTCCCGACGACTCGGAGCTCCGCGCTGCCATGGATGTCGAGGCCGTTGTCGAAGCCTACGTCCTCCAGCTCGAGACCTTGCTCGAGATCCGCGCAGCCCTCATCACCCTCTCGTCCTCGGGCCACTTTGCCTTCCAGGGCGGCTACGAGCTCCGCCTTCCGTTCAACGTCGAGACCGGAAGCGCCAAGCTCGACGCTCTGCGCGCCTCGCTCGATCAGCACATCGCCGAGTGGAAGGTGACGGTCAAGACCGCGCGCGACTCGTACTTTTCCTCAACTACTTTTCCATGCGCGAGATTCAGGTCCTCAACGAGTTGCTCTCGGCCCAGCACGCCCCGGAACCCGCGGCTGCATCTGTGGAAGCCACCGCGGCACCGGCGCTGCCGCCGCCATCGTCCCTCAGTACAAGCGACAAGTCGCAGACGCTGCTGCCTTCGGGCGAGTGGCCCTGCCCTATGTGCACTTTTCACAACGCACCAACTGCCTCGACCTGCTCCATTTGTTCGGGCCCGGCGCCGCCTGGGTGCGGGCCGCAGGACGGCGCGGCGGCACTTGCTGCCGCCGCCTTTGGCACCACCAGCGCTCGCGCCGCAGCCGACGACGACGACGAGCTCCTCCTTCTCGCATCTTGCTCAGCCGCGTCGCCGCTCGACGCCTTTACCTCGATGATGCATCTGGTGGCATCTTCTGTCGACGCCTCCGCCGTCGCCGCCGCGTACGCCTCGTGGACACCGGCCATGGTGGATGCCACCCCGGCAGACAAGCTCTCGGCTCTAGGTGCCATCCTCACAGACATCTTCGGCTCGGCGTCGGTCTCCTTCCGCACCATCCCGCCGCCCGACGCCACCGTTGAGCATCGCGCCGACATGCTGGTCAAGGCCGCCGAGTCGCGGACGCTCCCAGTCTGGGTGGCCACCGCAGACTCGCCGTCTCGCGTCATCGACGTGGTGCTCTCGGTCTACGCGCGCCGCGGACGGCTCCCCGAGCCCGACGAGATCATCTTCTGCACGAGTACCACCCGGCTCGAGGACGTCACGCTCCTCCTGCGTCGATTTGTGGCCGCCGCCGCCCACGGCCGCGCCTCGGCACTCTACACATTGGCCGACATCCACGCACTCTCGTACACGCTCCAATGCGCCATCGTCGACGCGCTCCACTCACTCCTCGCCGAGTACGGGACAGACAACGCGGCGTCGCTCCTGTTTGTCTCGGGGGCCCCGCGCCAGGTCATCCTCACTTCGCTCTCATCGCAGCTCGTCGCCCTGCAGCCGCTCGACGAGGTCGAACTTCGTCGGGTCTGCGCCGACGCGCTCGCCGCTCCTGGCTCGCACACGCACACGCTCGCAGTCACGTCCGAGATCAACGGCGGCGGCAAGAGCCATCACATCCTCTCGCTCATCGCACAGGCGCAAAAGTACGACAACCCCGAGCTCCGCTACCGCAAGCTCGCCTTCCGCGAGTCGACCTCGGTCGCCACCCTCCTCGACACTCTCACCTCCCTTCCGGACGTGGTCCCCTACGCATTCCACCTCGACATCGGCCACATCATTCCGCCGTCGGCCAACACCCTCCTCTTCCAGCTCCTGCTTGTCGGCGTCCTCCGTGACACTAGCTCCTGCCGTGTCTACCACCGTCGGCCCGGTGACGCCTTTTATCTCGAGATCCCCAACTCGGTCGGCAACAAGACCGCGCTTTCGCTCCGCTTCTGCTCATTCCTCCCCTCAGTTCATCTCAAAGTGCGCTCGGTCGACCTCCGGAGCCCGATCTTTGTCAACAACGCCGCCACCCGCATCGCCTGCCCGGTCAACGACGAGCTTGTCTTTGTGTGCAAAATGCTTCGCAGCTACCTCGCGGGCAAGTTTGAGCCCGGCGACGGCTTTGATCCCGAGTACAACCCATGGCTGGATCCGGATCCGACGCCCGAAGAGGCCTTCGGCCTCCTTGTCCAGTTCTGCATCACCGACCAGCGCCCGTCGTTCCTCATCTTTGCCAACTTTGTCAAGTTTATGTACCAGCAGTTCCTCCGCCTCACCAACTACGCCGTCTTCTCCTCGGCTGTACTTCAGTCGACCCAGGGCCTTGAGCGCCTTAAGCACGTCTTTATGTCGCTCCTCATCGAGACCTCCAAGGACTTTTCGCTCCGCTCCGTCCCCCAAGTCGAGGTCATTGGCTACAACGTGCCGACGCCTGTTGGCGGCGACGCCGCCGTCCCCGGCCGCATCGCCTTTCCCGACAATGACGACGCCGCGCCGGCCACGTCCTCGTCAGCATCGCCCGTCGGACCGCCGCCGGCCAACCCGACCTCGCCCACAGCCGCCGACGCCGAGCGCGCTGCTGCTCGCTTTTCGCGCATGACCTCGTGGGAAACTTCGGATCACCCGCTCGTTCTCTTCTACCAGTCGGCCCACTCGATGGAGGTCTCCGGACTCGACATTCTCTCGCTCAACCCCGAGTTTACCCACACCTTTTTCGAGCATGCTCTCCAGCAAGCACTCTCCCACAACGGCCTCGACTTTGCCAAGGACTGGAAGAAGCTCACCAACGAGGCCGCCATCGAACTGCTGCGCAAAGTAGACGGATGGGCTGGCGCAACGTCGGAACCCATTAACCCGTCGTACGTCATCACTGTTGACAACTTGCTCAAGATGCTCTCTATCCTCCTCCGCCTCAAGTACGGCCTCCCGGTTGTCATCTCGGGCGAGACCGGGTGCGGCAAGTCGTCGCTCATCAAGCAGCTCTGCGCCATCCTCGGCTACCGCCTTCGCATCCTCAACATCCACGGCGGCATGGATGCGCCAGCCATCTGCTCGTGGATGCACGACCGGCTCGCCGAGGCTGCAGACCTCGTCTCGCCCACCGACCGCATTGTCGTCTTTTTCGACGAAGTCAACACCTGCAACTGCATGGGTCTGTTCAAGGAGCTTGTGTGCGACCACTCGATGGATGGCGTCACGCTCCCGGCCTCGATCAAGATCATTGCCGCCTGCAATCCATACCGCCTCAAGACCGCCGCCGACATCGACGACGCCGCCGCCGCCGGTCTCGTCTACGAGGCGCCGGCAACCGAGTTTGGGCCCAACGACGACAACATTGGGACTGGCATCCACGATCCACTCGCCAACCTCGTCTATCGGGTCCACCCGCTGCCCGAGTCGATGGTCGACCATGTGTTCGACTTTGGCGCCCTCTCAGCAGACACCGAGCGGCTGTACATCAAGGCTGTTCTTCTCCGAAACATTGGCGTGTACGTCACGCCCGAGATGATGCAGATGGTACAGGAGCAGGAGAACCTCAACGAGGAGGAAGCCGAGGCGCTGATGCGCGCCCAGCTTGGCGATGGGCCCGCCGCCGAGGAGCAGGCCCGCTACGCCTTTATGGCACCAAAGCTTACTCCTTTTGGTGAGTTTGTCGAGGTCTTTGCCGAGCTCATCTGCGCCTCGCAAGAGTTTGTGCGCGCCGTCGCCGGCGGCGAGCGCTCCACCGTCTCGCTCCGCGACGTTGCCCGCTGTGTCAAAGTCTACCGCTGGTTCGGCGAGCACTTTAGCCGATCAGCAGACGGCTGGGATCTCGAGGAGTTTTTCTCGGTCCAGAAGCCAGCACGCAAGGCCATCCGCAAGGCCGTCATTCTCTCGCTCGCGTACTGCTACCACGCCCGTCTCGGACGTGCCCATCGCCGCGAATACCGCGCTACCGTCTCGGACGCGTGGTACTCGCTGCAGGTCGCGGCCCAGTCGGCTCGGAATGCGCGCAGCCATAGCCGCCGCAACCGCCGCAACCGCGGCGGCGGTGGCTTCTCGCTCCTCGACGGCTGGGACTTTACCGCTCACTGGTATGCTCGCCAGCAGCACGCCCAGGCCAAGTGGCTCAAGCTCGATGCCAACGCCTTTGCCACGGTCCTCGATGAGACCCAGCGAGCCTTTGTCTCGCACATGAAGCTCGGCGATGGCATCGCTCTCAATGAGGCCCTGTGCGAGAACCTGTTCATGATCCTGGTCTCTGTCCTCAACTCGATCCCCATCTTTGTCGTCGGCAAGCCGGGTTCGTCCAAGTCGCTCGCCATGGAGCTTGTCCAGGCCAACCTCAACGGCGACGCATCGGAAAACGCCTTCCTCCGCTCGCTGCCGGCTGTGGAGGTCTTCTCCTACCAATGCTCGCCACTTTCGACCTCGGACGGCATCGAGGCTGCCTTTGAAACCGCGCGCCGCTACAAGCGCGAGGCACCCAACACCGTTGTTGTTGTTCTCCTGGACGAGGTTGGCCTCGCCGAGCAGTCGCCGCACCTCCCTCTCAAGGTCCTTCACAAGGTGCTCGACGAGGGCTCGGCCGGCGAGGCCGTGGTCGGAATCTCCAACTGGGCCCTCGACCCGGCCAAGATGAACCGTGCCGTCCATCTCTACCGGCCTGCCCCGACCGTTGATGACCTCTCGATCACTGCCGAGGGCATGGTGGCGTCGGCCAACCTCAAGGGCTACCTCGGCTCCCTTGCCGAAGCGTACTCGACCACCTACGCCAACCAGCAGCTGCCGGACTTTTGGGGCCTCCGCGAGTTTTACTCCACCGTCCGCCACATCAACCGCGCCCTCAACGTCGACTGCACGGCAAGCTCGCTTGATCCTGCCCTCCTCGCAGAGGCTGTCCTCCGTAACTTTGGCGGCCGGCCAGCCGAGACCAAGGCAGTCCTCGCCACCTTTTTCCGCACCATCGGCCTGCCGCTCGAGCGCGCACCGCCGCTGTCTGTGACGCAGCTGGTGGCGCAGAACCTGGCTCAGATCGAAGCCCGCCACCTCATGCTTCTCACCAAGAACAACGCAGCGCTTGGCCTGGTCTTTGATTCGGGTCTCCTCACCCTCGACAACACCCAGGTCATTTTTGGTTCTGACTTTCCGCTCGACCAGACCGATCTACAGGTCTGCCTCAACATCCAGCGCGTCAAGAACTGCATGGCCGAGGGTGTCACTGTTGTCCTTGTCCACTGCGAGTCGCTCTACGAGTCGCTCTACGACTTGCTCAACCAGCACTACTGCGAGTATGGCGGCCAGCTCTTTGTCCGCCTCGCCTTTGGCACCCACTCGCGACTCTGCCCCATTGATCCCACGTTCCGCATCGTCGTCGTCGTCGACAAGCACGAGGCCTACACCCGCCTCGCTCCGCCGCTTCTCAACCGGTTCGAGAAGCAAGTCATGGAGCGCGGCTCGATGCTCTCTTCCTCCGCTTCCCGCACCGTCGACCGCCTCACTGACTTTGTCACCGCCTTTGCCGGGCCCTCGCAGGCCGATGCCCAGGCTGCGTTCTGCGGCTACCATCCAGACCTCCTCTCCTCGCTTGTCCTCACCTCGCAGCTCGGCCGCGACGACGCGGGCGCCAGTGGCGATGCTGAAAGTAGCACTGCGGGCGGGACCGAGAGTGCCGATGGTGTCGCGCTGGCCAAGCTCATGTGGATCGCAACGCCCGAGGCCACCTGCCGCGCGCTCGAGTCCGAGCGTGCCGCTGCGCTCGCGGCCTCATTCGGCGTCTCGCCAGCCGAACTCTACTTTGGCCAGCAGGCTCACTCGGACCTGGTCACCTTTGTCTCCGCCCTGCCCGACGCCTCTGTCACCCGCTCGCTCGTCATGACCTACGCGCCGATCTCATCCACGCCGGTGACTCTCCTTGGCGACGCCGGCTGGGACGTCCACCACATTCTGCTCCATGAGCTCTCGTCGGAGCGCGACTTGCTCTCAGAGGTCAGGACGTTCTTCGAGACAACGTGCGAAGAAGCGTCGTCATCGGCTCGGCTGCCGTCGGCAGCAGCAATGTCGCGGGTTCTCCTGCTGCAGTGCGATCCACTCGCATCCTCGCTCCGCCGGATCGAGCACGCCAAGTACATTTGCGAGAACGCACTTGCCAAGGCTGCAGATAACTCTGCCCTCCTTGTTCTCCTCGTCCACCTGCCGCGGTCGGGTGTTGGCGGCGGGTCTGGCCCGGCCTTTGCCTTTGACTTTGACTCGCGGTGGCACTACGCGTTCATCGACGCCCTCGAGCCGTGCTCGAGCTCGGGCCTTCCGGACGTGACGGCCATGCTCGGTCGGTCGCTCTCGTCGCTCCTGCCAGAGCTTGACCTCAAGGCTGTGCTCTCCGAGCACTTTCGATCCGCGCTCGCCAAGCTGGTCTACCCCTACGAGCGGACCAATGACGATGTCCGAGAGCTCATTTCAGGCATTCTGCGCTCGCTCGAGGAACCGGCGTTCCTGGAGCCTGTGGCGTCAATTATGGCTGAGCTTGTGGCTGCCGCCGACGTCACGCTCGACGTTGGCGCTGTGGCGTCGATGGATCACGAACTCGCGCTGGCGGGAACCTTCCGGTCTGCCCTCCACTCGCTCATCACAGATCGGCTTGCGGCCTCGTTTGCACATCTCCTCGCCCACATGGACCGCAACAGCACGCTCGCTCTGTACGACGAGCCAGACCTTCGCGCCCTCTGGCTCTACCTCTTTGCCAAGTCGTTTTCCGACATGGGCGCAACTAGCACCGATCAGCTTGTCCCGCAGGTCGGTGGCACCGTGACCGTGAGCTCGGACGGTGCCAGCGGCGCACGCTTTGCCTCGCGCTTTCCATTCTCCTTTTATCTTGCACGCATCATTTCGGCGTCGCGCGCCTTTGCCGACGCTGATGCACTGGAGAGCCAGTTTGCACTCCTTGACCTTGAGCACGGCCTCTCTGGGGAGCTTCCCCGTGAACTCTTTGATCGGTACGTCTACGACCTGGCCGCCATGTCGCTGCCGGGCTCAGATGCGTACTCTGTTGAAGAGGTGGCCGATGTGCTGGGGCAGCTGGCGAGCGGCCGCACTACGCTCGGCGCGCTGCATGCTGGCTTTTGGCGGGCAGAGAAGTTTGTGCGCGCGTACCTCGAGCTTGTGGATGCCGTTCCGGCAACCAAGGTCGGGGTTTTTGGCGCACTGGCTCGTACAGGAGGTGTACTCGGCCCGGAAGTTCATCTCGATGTGCTCGTTGCCGCGCTCGATGCGCTGGCCCCGGTCAACCAGGCGTGGTGTGCCCTCGACGACTATCCAGACTGGGCAGCCCGGTTTGAAAAGGCGCAGCCCGCGGTTGACTCGGTCCTGGCGTGGGCCGACGAGGAGGTTAAGGATGCAGCCTTGCCACGTCACGCGGCGAGGTTGGCCGCCAGCGCTCGCCAGTGGCGCAAGCTCGCGTTCTATCACACGTTTGTGCGCGAGGTCGCGATGGTGCTGTACATCGAGCCGGCGATGACGCTCTCGGTCCTTGAAGCGCTCGAACCTGTTGAGCTGGCAACCCAGTCGGCGTATCGGGTCCTTGTCCAACTGCTGTCGGACCTCAACCGGCAGATCTCGCGCCGCGGGCAGGAGATCGAGTGTGCGATCTGTCTTTCGATTCCAAGCGAGCCTGTGCGGTACTGTGGGCGCGGGTCGTGCAACCAACTGCTCTGTGCAGGATGTGTGGCACAGTTCCGGGCTTCTCCAGCTTACCTGGAGCAAGGCCGGGCTTGTCTGTGGTGTCGGGTGCCGAACGCACCTGAACCCGTGCCGGCGTACGAGGACGCCGCGGCGGTGGCGGCAGCGGCAGCCAAGGAAGCGGCGCTCTCGATGGCAGCCTCGCATCTGATGGAGGCGTTTGTCTTTGAGCACTGTCTTTCGCCGCACGGCCTCGCATCGCTGGACGTGCCGCTGCTGGCTGACTTTGTGGCGTTGCTCGCCGGAAACGCGCCAGACTTTCTCCTTGATGACGCCGCCAAGTACTACATCGACGTGGTTCCGTCAGCGTCGGCGCGGGTTGCTCTCCTTCGACAGCTGATGAGTCTCGAGTCGGAGACGCTGGCGCCAGCGGTTGCCGACCTGCTCGCAGCAGAGCTCGCGATTGGAGTCGAGCTTGCAGGCTACGTTGACGTGCCATTGGCGGTTCTCTGGACGACTGTTCGCGAGGAGGCGCTTGCGGCCGAGCTGGCGGTCAGCGGTGTGGACGGCCTTGTCATTCCATCCGATTTGGAGGCTGGTGTGGCCAGCGTGCTGGCGGCTGGTGGTGCTGACTCACGCGACGCTGTGGCACGAGTTTTGGACGACATTGCACGGGTCCGGGTCGTGCTCACCGCGTACGCCAACGCGCTCTGTGCCGAGGTCGACGCCAAGCGCCGGAGCGGTGGTAGGGGCGCGAGCGTGCTGAGCCTGGCTCAGCTTGGCCCTATGGTGGCTCGCCTGCTCGTTGGCGCTTCTGGATCTGGCGCGAGTGTGACTCGGTCGATGCGTATGTTTGTGCTCAAGACGATGGAGCGGGCACGAGGCGTGTCGTTTGTGCGATCGGCACTTTTGCAGGAGCCTCTAGTCAGCTCTGAGTGGCTCTCGCAGTGGCGGCAGAGCGGCGAACCCGGACTTGTGCGGTTCCTCGGATCAAGCAAGCTCCCACGGAACAACCCGTTTGTCTCGCTCCCGCTCTTTGGGTCGAGCGATGCCGCTGTAGCCGGCTTCCTCTCGTCGGGCTCGACGACGTCGCTCGAGTCGTGGCTGGCAAGCACCGAGGCGGCCGAAACAAGCAGTGGGCGGGTGGTTGCTGCCCTCCTTGCTGCAGTCTTCCACCAGGTCTACCTCCTTCATGTGCTCCCGGTGGCCGATCAAGGCGAGCTGGCGAGCCGCAAGGTCGCACTCGAGGCGTGGCTGGAGTCGAGTCCGGGTCTCCAAGCTGTGGCGTCGTCGCAGGAGCGGGCGCTTGTGGCGTTCTTTGCTCGCGGTGGGGTGACCGGCGACAAAAACGGCGCAGGAGCGTCATCGTCGTCGCCAGCAAGTGCTGGCGGCGTGGCGGCGGCCATGCTTGCTGTCAATCCCGAGTCGTCGCCAGAAGAGCTTCTGCAGGCGCGGGTGGTGGCACATGTGGCAGTGGCGGCGCTTGCAGCGCACGCCCACGCGCCGATGGCACTGCTCAAGACGATGCTGCTGGAGCCGGGAGCGATTGCGGGCTCGTACTTGCCGACGATGCCGGAGGACATTCGCAAGATGGCACAGACTGCGCTTGGTGGGCGGTGGTATGCGTGTCCGAACGGGCACGCGTACTACACTGACAAGTGTGGGCGCCCGACACAAGTCCTGCAGTGCGCCGAGTGCGGCGAGCAGATTGGCGGTGAGTCGCACAACCTGCTCGAGACCAACATCGACCTCGGCGACGTCGGCACCGAACTGTACCAAAAGACTGAGTTTGATGACCAGACCTCGCCCAACTACTGCATCCGCGCGGCTGCGGACGAGGCTGACGACCGGTTTTTCTCGGTCCGTGCGCTCAATCCTGTGGCGACCCGGGTGGTGCGGCTGTTGATGCATGCAGCGCTGGTGCTCGGCGGCGTGGCCGGCTGGCCGAGCTGGCGGGCAGCTGTTCGGCCGCTGTTCAACACCACGTACTGCGACCCGGACGATGCGGTGGTGTTCTTTGAGGAGCACTTTTTCGCCGATTGGGAGCTTCTGTCGACAATGCTCTCGCGGACCGACGACGACGTAGCGATGCTGCTGCACGCCGGACTGACCTCGATGGATGTGCGCGGCGGCGGGCTGGCTCAAGACGCACGAGTGCTGGCGTCCACGGACGCACGTGGTGTGTGGGAGGAACACCTGGTTGCCTCGCACCTCTTCCCGCTCTTTGACACCGATGGGCTGGCGGCGCGGCTGGCGGCGGCATATGCGACAGCCTCGGCCGACGGCGATACCGAGGGCTCGCTCTTTACTGGCGAGCTGCTCGAGAGCGTGGCGGTCGACGAGCTGGCACCAGAGACGCGGGCGCTTGCGGCGTCGGCCCTCTTCCTCTACCGGGCGCCGTTCTCGCTGGAGCACTTTGTGACGCAGCTCAACATGGATCCGCTGGCGAGCGAGCGGTTCCCGATCCTCACCGAGTACCTGGCGCAGGCGGCGCAGCTCCGCGGGTGCGCGCACCTGCCAGGCACGTTTGCCTGGCTCGGGCTAGTGCTGCAGCGGTTCAACCATCGCCTCGATCGTGAGACGGCGCGGGCGACCACTGTCGGCGAAGTGCTCGACGCGCTGAGCGAGACGGAGCGGCCACGATGGGAGGCGGCGTTTGAAGAGTATGTCGCAGCATGGACAGCGGCGTGGAAGTACGTCGAGCGGTTCGGCTGCCTCCGCATTCCGCAGCTCTTTGTCAACGTGCGGATGGAGCGGTCGACGCCGCTGGCGTTCTCGCTCTGCTCGGACAAGGACGAGGGCATCTGCCCGGTAGCGCTGGTGCGGTTCCTGGTGGAAAAGCACAACACGCTTGTGGAGCGAGTCGACGAAGTGTTGCTGCTGGGAGGGCGCGAGTTGCAGCGCGCTGGCGGGAGCGGCAACGTTGTCCAGGGCGCGTTCATGACGCCAGCGCACGTCCTCGCCTGCGACCGAGAGTTGGATTTTGCGCCGTATGTGGAGAAGCAGTGCGTGCAGTACACCCAGAGCGGGGACATTGTGTACGACTTTGCGGCAGCACAAGGTCACCTCGTGGCCAGGTTCCTCGGCGGCAAGCCGCTCATTGACGTCGAGCTTCGAATGACCCGCTTTGTGAGCGAAGGCGGCGTGGCGTCGGGCATGCTCGCGGTGCGACAGAAGATTGTGCAGGAGCCGCTGCCGCGCGAGCTGGCCGAGGCCATCACCCGTGACCTCTCTTCGCTCGCAGTGGCGCATCGCGTCCTACAGACCCTTGAGACTGTGGCGGCGTTCCTCTCGGCCACAGGCGGGAGCCTCGTTCAGCGGCTCGACATCGGCGAGCATCAGCTCGTCGACTACCTGCGGACTGTCCTGCTCAACGCCGCCGCCGAGAGCAGCCTCCCGGTCAATATCAAGCAGCACGTCAGGCTCAAGCACCTCGAGGGCCTCTACCGGCTCCTGCAAGAGTTCACTGCAGGCGACGCCTTTGACAAGGTCGCCAGCAAGTACAAGGACGAGCTGTCGACCGCCGATCGCGACACCCTGTGCGCCACCGCGCCCAAACTCGACCTCGCTGTCCTCCTTCCGCCCTTCCGCGAGTTCATCGCCTCGCAGCTCATCGAAGTCCACGTCGACGGCTCCTCGTCCATCCGTGAGAACCTCTCGTGGCTCATCCTCAACGACGACTCGTACCTCGCTGATGCGCCATGGTTTGCCGCCTTTCCTGACCACGTCGAGATGCGATGCGCCGTGGCCGTGTGGGAGCTGCTTGCTACAGCTCACGCCGAGCCTTGATCATACGATCCCATGCATGCATGTCAATATGTGTGGGTGGATGGGTGGGTGTGTACGCAGGGAGCGGACATGTAAAATGGTCATTCCCCCCCCCCCCCCCCCCCTTCCCGTACTGGATGAAAAAACCCACCGTGGCTGTGCGGAGGAGCGGAGGAGCAACTCCACCACCAATTAACAGTGATCAATAAGTAATGGTTCGCTTTTCCCGCACTTTTTTCTTGGCGTTTTGCTTCCACGACAGGGAAGGTGGCAGGCGCCCGCGCGTGCCGCCAGGTGTTTCCGTGGGAAAGGAGGGGTGTGTGGACATTCGACTCGAGCGAGCAAGAGCTACCCAGCAAAGAATAGCTTCTGTTGTGATGGGCATGAACAGGATGTACCCGTATCTGGTGGCTTTCCTTGTGGTAGTGGCTGTGGCTGGGGTGTCGGTGGTGGAGGCTGGCGATTGTGGCGACCTTGCGGCCGAAGGAGGCGTTATCTGGGTGGTCCACTCTGGCGGAAGCTCGTCCACGGCCTCCAAGGACGGAACCATTGTCGCTCCGGTCACCTTTTCAGCCGCACGGGCCATGGCTGCCGAGTGTGCTTCGGCTTCGTCGCCAGTCACCATCCGCATGGAACAAGGCGTGTACTCGTTTACCTCGAAAATCTCTCTCGAGTCCCATGTCACCTACGAAGGCGGCCTCATCTACGACGGTGCCGGCGCGTGGCGCAAGTCAAACAAGTTTGTCACCACTCTGCGGAGAACAGGTACCAGCTACGAGACTCCGGCTTCTGGTCAGCGTGTCTACATCGCGCTACAGGCTGTCAGCAAGTCCAAATTTAAGCTTCAGGACCTGACAATTGAGACCGATGCGGCACCCTCCGTCACCTCTAACCGCGGCGTGAGTACGTACGGCCTCCATCTGACCAATGCAAACGACTTTACCATCCTACGCTGCAACATTCGCCCCGGCGCTGCGTCTGCAGGCGGCTCGGGCTCCAACGGGGGCTCGGGCTCTGCAGGCTCTAACGGCGGCAAGGGGAAAAACGGCGACGAGGATAACCAGGCCAACGAGGGTGTCGGAGGCAACGGCGGCGCTGGAAGTCAGGACTCGAGCTCGGGCGGCGCAGGTGGCTCCATCTCCAACTGTTGCTCCAGTGGCGCGGTCGGCAAATCGGGCGATACACCGACGTCGTACTGGGCCGGAGGCGGCGGCGGCGGCGGTGGCTCGGGCGGCCAGGAAGATCGTGGCGGTGGCAAGGGTGGCAACGGAGGGCGTTCGGGAGGCGGCGGTGGTGCTGGTGGCTCATTCAAGGGAGCCAATGGTGCATCCGCAACAAGCAACGGGAGCCCTGGATTCAATGGCGCCAACGGCGGTGCGGTTGTGCATTCGGCCCTATACTGGATGCCCGGTGGAGCCGGTGCAACTGGATCACGCGGATATGGCGGTCGTGGTGGTGGCGGCGGTGGCGGCGGTCACGGCCAGGGCTGCACCTTTGCACTGATGGTGCCGGCGGTGGTGGCGGTGGTGGCGGCGGTGGCGGATCTGGCGGCTACGGTGGCAGCGGCGGCTACGGCGGCGGCTGCTCGTCGGCAGTGTACGCAGCGTCAGGAAATGGCGGCGTTCTCCGCGACTCTTACTCGCTAGCAGGATCGGCGGGCGCCGGCGGGAGCGGTGGAACCGGCGGCGCTGGTGGCGCTGGTGGCTCGGGTGGCGCCGCCGGCACCGGCACAAAGGAGGTCGGGGGCGGCGGCACGGGTGGCTCTGGCTCCTCGGGTGGACGGGGCGGCAAAGGTGGGAACGGGCGGGTGGGATCGCGGTCTGATGTGTACGACCCACTGGTCGCCATGTCGCAAGCGTCAGGGACTCGATACTCGTTTGCCGCCGAGCCGACCATCACCATGCCTGTCTCGTCGCTCTGCACCGGCTCGGAAGTGATCATCACCAAGGACGACGCCGCTGCTTGGGTCTGGCCGTCTTCAGTCGCCGTTGTCGACGAGACGACAAGCTCGGCCACGGTCTCGTTTGCGTCGACCGGGCGCCACACCATCGGCACGACATCGCGGACCATCCGCGACTTTGTGTACATCACCGACACCTCACCGCCACACGCCATCTCGTCGACCGGTACGTCAGTCGAGGTGGCAGGCGTACGAGTGGCTGCCGTTGGCGCGTCGATGACTCTCTCGGTGGCGTCACAGCCGGCTTTCACCGGCTTTTACGAGTGGACGCTCTCCGGGAGCGCATGCTCTGGCACCCACACAACCGCGACGACGGCGATGATTCCGCTGCCAACCGCAGGTACCTGTAACGTACTGCTGCGGATCGGGACGACCAACTGTGGAACACTGGCGACCGCCACTACCGTTGTGGTGACCAACATTGACACCGCAGTCTCGACGACAACGTCGACGACGCCGCAGACGCTGGAGGCCGGCCAGACCTGGTCATTCTCGGTCGTTACCAAGGAGAGTGGCGGGACGATTGTCGACAACGCATTTGACGTCGTCGGCCTCTACGACAACTTGCTCAGTCTCTCGAGTGGACCAGTGAGCACGCAGACGTACATCGGCTCTGGTGAGCACGATGTGACGTACACCAACACCGTTCCCGGCGACTACGTGTACACGCTGCGGATCAACCTGGTGGCCATGGCGACGAATCCGTACGAAGTGACGATTGTTCCCGGCCCGACCCATGGGCCGTCGTCGTACGCAACCGGTCTGGGCATCACCAACGCCACGGTTGGTACCACCTCTCAGTTTGTGGTCGTCGCCCGTGATGCGTACAGCAACTTGCGCGGCGAAGGCGGTGACATTGTGACGGCGACGCTTACGTCGCCGGACCACCAGACTGTTGTCGCGTGTGTGGACAACGATGATGGCACCTACATCTGTTCGTACAATCCTTCGTTTGGCGGCACCTACGTCCTCAGCGTCAACATTGCCGGGCTCTCGGTCGGCGGCTCTCCATGGCCGATCAAGGTCCTGGCCTCATGTGAGCTCGGTTACCTTGCCGAAACCGAGTTTGGTCCCTGCACCGCCTGTCCGCTCGAGGGCTACAACGATGTAGTCAACGCGCCCAAGTGCAAGACCTGCCCGGTCAATACCATCGCGTCGCCGATTGCGCCGACAATTTTCAACTGCTCGTGCGTACCGGGCTTCTTCCACCCGGAGCGCTTGACTGGCTTCCCTTGCCTCTCGTGTCCCGAGGGCGCAGTTTGTGCAGGCGGAACTGACGGTCCTGTGGCCCGACCGGGCTGGCACCCGGCGACATCAACTGCCGACGGCTTTATCGAGTGCTCTCACAACCGGGCGGCGTGTGCCGGCGGCTCGCCGTTCCGATGCGCCAACGGGTACGCCGGGCGGCTATGTGGCGAATGCGCGCCGGGCTACTACAAGGTCGACAACATATGCCGGCCGTGCGACGAGTTCCCTTCCGAGCTCATGTTTTTCTTCTTCTTCATGTTTGGCCTCTTTGTCTGCGCCGCACTTGCGTGGTTCAACACCAAGACCGAGGTCTCGCACAAGTTCGTGGCCCTCGTCATCGGCCTCAACGCGCTCCAGGTCGTCGCCATCTACGGCGACATCAACCTCGACTGGCCCGAGTACGCGCGGTCGATCTTCGACATTGTCTCGTTCCTCAACATCAACCTCGACCTTGCCTCTCCCGAGTGCTCCATCAGCGCGTCGAACATCTGGCTGGTCAAGTGGGCGGTCATGATGGCGATGCCGGCCATCGGTGTCGTTCTCTTTGGCATCGTCTACCTGTGGATGGTCTTCTACATGGTCGTTGTCGAGCGGTGGGGCGAGTCGTTTGCCGCCAGCCACCCCGAGTGGATGGTGGTCCCGAGCGATGGTGCAAGCAGGGCAGCCCAGGCCAAGCATCGGCTCGGGCGGTGCCTCACGGTCTCGGTCCTCAAGCACCGCGGCATTGTGTCGACCATCGGACGGGCGTACTTTCAGCTCATTGCCCTTGTCTACCTCCCACTCGTGGCCATGACGCTCAAGTTCTTTGAGTGCGTCGAGGTCGAGCGCGGCGACTACGTCATGGCATCTGCGCCGGCGTACGCGTGCTACGACTCGGTGTACTGGAGGTACTTCCCGGCTGCGGTCATCTTTGCACTGCTCTACTGCATTGGTATTCCGGTGGTCGTCACTCTCTGGCTGAGGCGTAAGGCGCGGATTCTTGGTGGTGCTGCCGCCATGGAGTTTGTGCTGAGCTACGGGTTCATGATCGGGCGGTACCGGACCCGGTTCTACCTCTTCGAGACTGCGATCATGGCCCGCAAGCTGGCGATTGTGGTCTGTGTGGTGGCAGTGGAGGACCCGCTGCTGAAGGCGTCGATTGTTATGCTGCTGCTCTCCGGCATTGCAGTCCACTCGTCATACATCCAGCCGTACGTCTCGACCTTCCACAACCGGCTCGAGTCGTGGATGCTCTGCATGGCCATTCTCGCGCTGTGGGGTGGGACTGTGACATACTCATCGGGCCTCTCGCAGGCTGCCATCATCACCGGCCTCTCGCTGCTCGTGCTCTCGATTTTCTTTGGCATTATCTTTGACTTTTATCGCCTCCGCAAAAAGGAGAAGCGTGCCGCAAGCGAAGTGGGCTTTTCGGCGGCGGAAACGTCCACCTCGCTGCAGCAGGACGAGGACGATGCCGCCATCGGTGGGTTGATGGAGACGTTCATCGATGGCGACGGAAGCACCAGTGTGGCGTACGCCAACCCGGTCTTTGCCACCGTCTCGGACGCCCCTCCGTCTTGTATCGGCGAGTACGACACCGCGTCCGGCTCGCTCATGACGTTCAATACCGCCACCGACAACCACTTTTACGACTCGCCGCCGCCGCCGTCGCCGCTCCCGGCGCCGGCGCCGCCGCCGAAGCCGGATGGTCACCGGAATGCCCCGCTGCCAGACTCACTTTGCGCCTCGGTCGCTGTCGACACCATCCAGGATCTCGGCACCACTGACTCGCTGGCTTGAGCAGGATAGTAGCTGCTTTGCTTCCAGAACTACGCGTCGCAGGCGAGGAGACGGCATGCCCTCTCGTTTTCCCCACCTCGCTTGCAACTCTTCCTCACTCTTTCTCTCTCTCTTTCTTTCTCTCTTTTCCTCGTGAACACCACAACACTGCTACATGTGCGGGTGCGGGACTTGCGGGGGTTGGCGCCATGCGCAAAAAAAAAAGCGTGCGGTGTGGCCGAAGAAGGGAGTTCCCGCTAAAAGAAAGCCCAATTCGCAACCCAATTTTTTGCAGAAAACCATACCTCACTCAATCACACTCTCTTCATTCTCTGTGTTGCTCTCACTTTGTATCTTCTCCTTCCTTCTGCCAAGGCTGCGCCATGGACTTGTCGATGCATACTGTGCGTCCTATCTTGCTTTCGCTTGCCTTTGCGGTGGTTGTGGTCTACGCTGGTGATTGTGGAGACCTCGCAGCGGAGGGGGTGTGGTCTGGGTTGTCTCGTCCGGCGGCTCGACATCGACGGCGTCCAAGGACAAGACCAAGAGCAATCCTGTCACCTTTTCTGCCGGCCATACCATTGCCAAGGAGTGTGCATCAGTGTCGACTCCAGTGACGCTGCGGATTGAGCAGGGCCTGTACACTTTTTCTGCGCGGCTTCAGCTCGGCTCATACATCACGTACGAAGGCGGACTCAAGTATGATGGAGCTGGCGTGTGGCGCAAGTCAAACGCCCTGTTTACCACCACTCTGCAGCGGATTGGCTCCACCACCTTTGAGCCCCCTGGCTCGCCGTCGGGCGAGGTCCGGGCGTACATTGGTATGGAAGCCAATGGCATCACCGGCTTCAAGCTCATGGATCTGGTTGTGGAGACCAATGCAGCGCCGTTCAAAGGGGGCCGTGGCGTCTCCACCTACGGTATCTACCTGCACAACGCCAACGCATTCGCCATCGTCCGCTGCTCTATCCGTCCGGGCCAGGCGTCCAGCGGCGCTGGAGGCTCCAAGGGCAACAAGGGCGAAGACGGCAGCGATGGGACCAAGGGCGGCAACGGCGACGACGACAACGACACAAACGAGGGCCCCGGTGGAAAGGGCGGAGCCGGTGGAGGTAGTGTCAATGGTGGCAACGGTGGCTCTCTCAGTGGATGCTGCAAAAAGGGCGCCGCCGGCGGTGGTGGTGGCACCAGCAGCAGCGTTCATCTTGGGGGTGGAGGCGGCGGTGGTGGATCAGGTGGCCAAGAAGAACATCGCGGCGGGAACGGTGGTCGCGGTGGGCGGACCGGTGGTAACGGCGCGGTAGGCAACAAGTTCAATGGTGATCCAGGTAGTACTGGCTACAAGGGTACCGACGGCGCGCCAGGATCGACCGGCGGCGCGCCGTATCACGACTACAACTTCTGGGTCCCTGGCAGTCGCGGTGGGACTGGGATCCGCGGGTACGGAGGCGGCGGTGGTGGAGGCGGTGCTGGTGGTAAGGGCCAGTACACCTCGGTCTGCTGTGATGGCGCTGGAGCCGGCGGTGGCGGTGGTGGTGGTGGTGGCGCGGGTGGTTTTCCAGGCACCGGTGGCTACGGCGGCGGATGCTCGTCTGCGGTGTACGTGACTAGCGGCGGCGCAGCGTCAAGCCTGACCGACTCGTACCTACTTGCCGGCTCGGCTGGCAGAGGCGGCGTTGCCGGTGACGGCGGCGATGGTGGCAATGGCGGTGGCGCCGGTGTTGGCGGCTTTGGAAACGCCGAAGTTGGTGGTGGTGGTGCCGGTGGTCCTGGTGGAATCGGCGGTAAGGGTGGCAATGGCGGTGCAGGCCGCGATGGCCTGGCGGTCGACGTCTATGACGCGCCGGCGCCGGTCTCACAGAACCAGGCGACGCGTTACAACTTTGCCAGCGAGCCGACGTTCACCATGAGCGCCGACATTCTGTGCGTCAACACACAGGTGACAATCACCAAGACCGACACGAATCCATGGGTGTGGCCTTCAGGTGCGACCGTGGTGAGCGAGGAGCCTCTGACTGCAGTTGTCGCCTTTAACGACCGCGGCCGATACTCGGTGCGGACGTCGGCGGTCGAGATCCGCGAGTTTGTGCTCGTGGGCCTGACCTCGCCGGCGCACACTATCAGCGTGGTCGGTGCATCGGCGGAGGCCGCTGGTGTCCGGGTGGCGCCTGTTGATGGCGTCATCGCCCTCAACGTCACCACTCAGCCGTCGTTCACCAGCTACCAGTGGACGCTGAGTGGCGAGGCGTGCGCCGGTAGCCATGCGGGAGCGGGCGTGAGCGGCATCACGCTCTCGACTCCCGGCACCTGCCGGGTTCTGCTTCAGATCGGGACGACCGAGTGCGGGACGCTCGCAACCGAGACCACTATTGTTGTCACCAACATCGATCCGGTGGTGTCGACGACAACCTCGACAACGCCGCAGCAGTTGGAGGCCGGGGCTGCGTGGGCCTTTTCGGTGGTGACCAAGGAAAACGGTGGGACTGTGATCGACAACCCGCTCGACATCGTGGGGCTCTACGACAACTCACTGAGCCTTGACAGTGGGCCGATCTCAAGACAAACCTACGTTGGCGCTGGCACCCACGACGTGGTGTACTCACTCACGGTACCGGGCGACTACGCGTACACGCTGCGCGTGAATCTCATGCCGCTTGCCGCCAACCCGTACGAGGTGACGATTGTGCCTGGTCCGACGTATGCGCCCATGTCGGGTGCATCCGGCGCCGGCTTGGTCGAGTCCAAGGTCGGCGAGACCGTCGAGTTTGTTGTTGTCGCCCGCGACGAGTACGGCAACCGCCGGCGAGCCGGTGGTGACATTGTCCTTGCCTCCGTCTCCTCAGTCGACTCGCAAGTCCTCGTCTCGTGCACCGACAACAGCGACGGATCGTACACCTGCGCGTACGCGACCCAGATCGGCGGTTCGTACGTGCTCTCTGTACAGCTCAACTCTGTGGCTATCGGCGGTTCGCCGTGGTCGTTCAAGGTGCTTGCCGTCTGCGACGTTGGCTACTTCGCGCAGACTGAGTACGGTCCGTGTCTGGCGTGTCCCCTAGAGGCGTACAGCGACGTGGTCAACACGCCCGAGTGCAAGGCCTGCCCGCCCCACACGTCGGCAACGCCGCTGGCCTCGTCGATCTACAACTGCACCTGCTTGAAGGGTTACTTTCAGCCGGACCAGCTCTCGGGTCTCCCGTGTCTGCGCTGTCCCGAGGGTGGCATCTGTCCCGGACGTCGAGAGCTGCCGTATCCCAAGCCGGGCTACTTTCCGGGCCCGACTAACGGCTTTATCTCGTGTGACCACAACCGGGCGGCGTGTGCCGGTGGCTCGCCGTTCCGATGCACAACCGGATACACCGGCCTGCTCTGTGGCGAGTGTGCACCCGGCTACTACAAGATCGACATTCAGTGCAAAAAGTGCGACGGCTTCCCGACCGAGCTTGCTCTGTTCTTCTTTGTGGTCTTTGGCCTCTTTGCCTGCGCCGCACCTGCGTGGTTCAACACCAAGACCGAGGTCTCGCACAAGTTCGTGGCCCTCGTCATCGGCCTCAACGCGCTCCAGGTCGTCGCCATCTACGGTGACATCAACCTCGACTGGCCCGAGTACGCGCGGTCCATCTTCGACATTGTCTCGTTCCTCAACATCAACCTCGACCTTGCCAAGCCTGAGTGCACCATCAGCGCGTCGAACATCTGGCTGGTCAAGTGGGCGGTCATGATGGCGATGCCGGCCATCGGTGTCGCTCTCTTTGGCATCGTCTACCTGTGGATGGTCTTCTACATGGTCGTTGTCGAGCGGTGGGGCGAGTCGTTTGCCGCCAGCCACCCCGAGTGGATGGTGGTCCCGAGCGATGGTGCAAGCAGGGCAGCCCAGGCCAAGCATCGGCTCGGGCGGTGCCTCACGGTCTCGGTCCTCAAGCACCGCGGCATTGTGTCGACCATCGGACGGGCGTACTTTCAGCTCATTGCCCTTGTCTACCTCCCGCTCGTGGCCATGACGCTCAAGTTCTTTGAGTGCGAAAAGGTGACTTCGGAGACATGGATTATGACCTCTGCGCCGGCATACGAGTGCTACGATACTCGGTATTGGAAGTACTTCCGGCGGCGATCATCTTTGCACTGCTCTACTGCGTCGGCATTCCGCTTGCGGTTGGCTTCTGGCTACGGCGCAAGGCGCGGATGCACGGCGGCGCGCACGCCATGGAGTTTGTGCTGAGCTACGGGTTCATGATCGGGCGGTACCGGACCCGGTTCTACCTCTTCGAGACCGCGATCATGGCCCGCAAGTTGGCGATTGTGCTGAGTGTGGTGAGCGTCCAGAACCCGCTGCTGAAGGCGTCGATTGTTATGCTGCTGCTCTCCGGCATTGCAGTCCACTCGTCATACATCCAGCCGTACGTCTCGACCTTCCACAACCGGCTCGAGTCGTGGATGCTCTGCATGGCCATTCTCGCGCTGTGGGGTGGGACTGTGACGTACTCGTCGGGCCTCTCGCAGGCTGCCATCATCACCGGCCTCTCACTGCTCCTCATCTCGATCATGCTCGGGGTCCTGTTCGACTTTTACCGCCTCCGCAAAAAAGAGGCGGCGCAGTCGGAGGCGGTGAATTTCGAGCAGGCGACGACTTCGAACGCGATGCAGCAGGACCAAGACGATGCCGCTGTCGGTGGGCTGATGGAGGGCTACCAGTCGAGTGATATCTCAAGCCTCGCCTACGCGAATCCAGCCTTCCAGGATGGGACCGGTGAGGATGCGGCGGTCATCGCCACAATGTGCGAGAGGCCAGAGAACAGCTCAATGACTTGTGTCTCGACTGACGACTCATTCAACTCGCTCACCGTGGCCGGCGCCCCCGCCGTCGCCACCATCACCGACTCTCCCATCCCGATGCCCCCTGCCGTGCCCAAGGATGGCCCGTCGCGGCCTGCCTTGTCCTCCATGTAGGTCGATGAGGCGTAGTGGCCGCTGATTGAACACCCCGCCATCCATGCGGTTCCCGCAGCAGAGTGCGACAGCGTGCGATAGAGTGGAGCGCGTCAACCGAACGAGAAACTGCACGTGAACCACACGTTGTCGCGGTCGGACTCGAGGTAGCGCGCCGACTGCCCAACGTCCCCGTCGACCAACCACCGGAGCAACCGCCGGCCGCACCCGCCCGCCACCAGCCCAGCCACGACTCTGACAGCAACCAGCACCGGCAGTTCACCACCACCACCACCACCACCACCACACACACACACACACACACACATACATATACACACACACATATCCACTCACACATACACCCCGTACTCACATACGCACAGCCACACACATACGTGCTTCCATGGGCTCTGGGTGCTGCCGCCAGCGTCGGGCGGACAGCGGTGAGGACGGCGGGCGAGACGAAGGCGACGGTGTGTCGGCGTTGGGTCCGGGTGGACTGACGGGGCCGCCTGGGCTGCCTCGGCTGAATGTGGACACATGCCATGTTGGTGGAGTCGGTGCTGGAGCAGGTGTTGGGGATGGCGGTGACAACGGTGATGGACCCCCGCGACGAGGCCATCTCCCGGCGCATATCGCATCTATCCTCTCGGCCCATCAGCTCGTCCGCAAGCAGTCGTCGTGGCGGGCAAGGCTCGATCGCTCGGACTCGCAGGTTGGTCGAAGAGCATCACTAAGTGGAGACGAAGGTGGTGTACCGTGCATGGTTCTACCTGACCAGCTCTTTATCCACATCTTTGGCATGCTCGATGGCCCCGCGCTTGCCGCGGTGGCGCGGACGTGTACTCTCTGGCGCGCCGCGGCGACGTACGTTGCGCTTGAGGGTCGAATTCAACTCCCATCGCGGCTGTGGATCCTCACCGAGGAGTTGTTGCAGATGTATGTGACCCGCGATGTCGAGTTGGACGTGGTGCGTGTGACGCCAGGCAACAATCCTCTCGCGACGTATGCACTCGAGAAGAAGGCCATGGGTTGGTCTGGACCGCTGGATAGCCTCGCCGAGGCCGAGAACAGTCGGCAGATGGAACTTGACGGCTCGAAGCTTGAGCTTCGGCATCCGTACACTGCAGTCGAGTCCGGATCGTCGTCGACGACCGACGACGAGGAGCACGAGGAGGCAGAGGCGAGCGGTGAGGCTGCGTCTGCCGCCAGCACTCTCTCAGACTCGTCGGTGCTCTCGGCATCGCGGACAGGCGATGCATGCATGTCGCACAGCTCGTTGTCGACAAGCAGCCTCAGCTCAGCTAGCTCAAGCTCAAGCTCTGAAGGGTGGAGCCCGTCGTGGTGGAAGACGGATCCGCCGACGCGGCTCGCGCTCCAGGGCGCGACGCTTATGGACACAGCAGAACTGCTTACTCTGCTGGAAGGCGTGGTAGCGTCGCTGGCATCACTAGAGGTCCTGGACCTCTCGCGGCTCAATGTGTATGTGGCCGATGCCACCGGTGAGGCGTTTGGACTCTCGCCGGAAGACCGGCGGCCGCAGCGAGAGCTGACCATGCATGGCGGGCCTCTGTCGATGTCAGCAACGTCGCTGTTGTCAGACGAGGTTGCCGCTACTCGCGACTACTCAATGCTCAACACGTACAGGCTGACGGAGCCTGCCGGAGTCGCCTCGCTCCTCCCTCTGGTGGCCAGTCTCTCGTCGTTGACCGAGCTCAATCTGACGCGGTGCCTCGGAGTGACCGAGGTGACGCTTGCGGTTGTACTGAGCAACATGTCGCGGCTCCGTGTGCTGCGTGCGGCGACATGCCTGGAGGTTGTTGGCGGCTTTACCCTCGACGGCGCGGCGACGCCGGAGCTGGAGATCCTTGACGTGAGCCATTGCTACGACCTGACGTTTGTGAGCATGCGGGCGCCACTGACGCGGCTCCGCGAGTTGCACATGGTGGCGACGCACGTACCTGAGATCGATCTGCTGGCGATGTTCAAGGGTATGCCAAGACTGGAAGTCGTGAATCTGGCGCGGGTGGCCGGGGTGAGCAACAAGGCCGTGTTTGCGATGGCGGTGGCGGCCGGCTCACGGCTCCGCAAGCTGCATCTCGACGGGGCGACAAGCATCACGACGCTCGCATGTCGCCACCTGGCGTCGCAGTGTGACGGGATCCGGTGGCTCTCGCTCAACGCATGTCCGCTGGTCGAGTTTACTGGAGTGGAGGAGGTGTTTGACGGCATGCCCGAGCTGGAGACGCTCGATGTGGGGTCGTGCGTGGGGTTTGTGGGCGATGTGGCAGTGATGGCCCCAGCATCGCTGCGGACGCTCAACCTCTCACACTGTGTCAACGCGCGGTTTGTGACGGTCTCTGGCCGAAGCCTCCGCAAGCTGCTGTTCCGGTCAAACGAGTTGTCGAAGAAGTTCTCGATCAATCTCAAGACGCCAGTGCTCGAGGAGCTGGACCTGACGCTCGCAGCGCCGTGCACCGACGCGCGGCTGCTGGCGATTGGTGGACGATGCCCCAACTTGCGAACGCTCATCATTTCGTCGACGCGGTTCTCGTCGCTAGGCTCGTTCCTGTTTGCGTACCAGAAGCTGCGGCGACTGGACATCAACCAGTGCTTCCAGTGCTCGGACGAGTCGCTGTGGGCGGTGGCACGGTGGTGCGAAAAGCTCGAGGTGCTGAGCATGTGGGGCCTCGACCAGCGCATTTCCGAGATAACGGTGGCCGAGGTCCGCCAGACGCTACCTGAGCTACGGATTGTGCGGTCTGCTTTTGACTGAGTTCGGATGGAGGTGAGAGAAAGAGAGCTACGATTCGGCCAGCATGTCATCGGCAAAGCGCGTGCGGGCGTGGGCCTCTGCTGACGCGAGGCGGGATTCTGTGGCGGCGACCGAGATGGGAACGGCGTCGAGAGGGCGGTCGTCCATGAGGCGCGGGCCCAAAGCGAGGCGGTCGGCAATGGCAGTGTCGGCGGCACGGGCAGCGGCCGAGCCATGCCAGACGGACGAGAGAGTGGCTTCGGGGCCGATAGACATGGCCATGGGCTCTGCTGGGTCTGGTCTGGGAGAGTCGACGAGACCGACAGCGTCGTCGTCGAGGTTGACAAAGTCCATGGGCTCGACTGTCCACTGGGCGGCGCGGTCGAGGGTCGATGGCAGTTCGTACTCGCCGGGTGCGCCTGCCTCGTCCCAGTCAACATCGTTGGCGACAAAGTCGTCAGGCAATAGTGAGAGATTTGCGCCCATGCCACGGAGGTTGACGTATTCGTCGACGAGGGCGTTAGTGGTGGACATGGGCTTGGGGCCGTCGCCGTCGGCCGGTGGTGCATCGGCGGCCGGCGGCGCAACGCCGAGGGTGTCGGTCGACATGTCGAGGCGCGGTGGGGCCGAGCCGCCGAGCGGCGCGTTGGCGACGGTGATGGAGGCCGCGAGTGGGCCGGCAACAAATACAGACCAGGCTGCAGCAAGGTCTGGGTCACGAGGCGGCGGTGCGCCCGAGTTTTCGAGCAACGTCGCTAGCGAGGTAAAATGACCGCGGTTGCACTGGTTCCGCTCGTCAGGCACGGCGGTGAGCGCAGAGAGGAGAATGGCATGGGCGTCCGAGGTATGGATCATGGTCTCGCGGAGCTGGGCAGCCTCGATCGAAGCGTGGGTGGTGGCCAGAGTGGCGACGAGAACCTGGTGTGCGTAGTTGGCCATGCAGTTGTGCAGCGGAAAGGCGTCGACGAGGCGGAGCAGGGTGCGCGGAACATTGGCGTTGGCATAGGCCTCGAGCGCGCGCGGCGAGCCTGCAGTGATAACAATGGCGAGGAGATGGACGAGCTTGTATGCGTATAGACCGAGGCGCGGCGGGGCGCCTGGTGCAGCGTGGCGAGCAGCTTCGACAGTGGTGTTGAGCGCGTCGATGACATTACCGACGACGGCCAGGGCGGCATCGACGAGGGCTTCAGTGTCGACCGGCCGCGGCGAAGAGGCCGGCGAGACGCCACCGGCGTCGGTGGTCGATGCCTCGACGACATGCACAATGGCGGCGAGGACGTCGACAGCGCCGGCGGCAGCGATGGTATCTGTCGGGTTGGTGGCGGTCTTGACAAGTGGGACGACGACCGGTCGCGAGAAGAGGTAGACGCGGAGAACATGCGCAGCCGGGACGCGCGACCACTCGACCCACTGATGGAGGCAGAGGAGTGCCGAGTCACGGGTGGCACACGCATCGTCGTCGGTGCCCGGGAGCGCGGTGAGCGGGGCGCGGACGCCGGCCACAAGCGCTTCGACAATGCCCATGTCGACAACCCATCGTGCCGACGACGGCTCGGAGACAAGTTCGGCGAGGAGGGCAAGGAGCGGCGCAGCAAGCGGAAAGGCGAGCGCAAGGTCACGGACAAGCGCCTTGCGCGCATGGACAAGATCAGCCACGCCCGGGGCGTGGCGCCGGAGGAGTGAGGCGAGGACTTCGCAAGCAAGGACCGAGTGCGGTGCGGCGGGCGACATGTCGAACAGTCGCAAAACAAGCGAGGCCTCTGCGGCGGCATCTTCGCTCTCGGGTGGGACAGGGTAGTCGCGAGGCAGTGCGTCGGGCGGGAGATCAACGAGCGATGTGGCAACGAGGGCATCGCCGACCACGCCGGGCTCTGCAGCCAGAACGCGAGCGGCGAGCGAAGCACGCTCAAAGACTTCCTGCGGATCATCACCAGGCTGAGACACAACTGGATCGACCACAACCGAGACCAGAGCAGCCAACCGTGGCGGATGCGAGAGGTAGGCCACGACCTTCCTGTTGTTGGCCGACACAGCCGAGAGGAGGTCCGATGGCTTGGCCAGCAGCGAGTCGAGCGGTGCAGGCGGGGATATGCTCCAGCTCGGTCCCGGCCCCACCGACGGGGTGACGGCACTGGCGTACGCGCCGACGACCACACGCCCAACCTTGGCGGTCTCATCCTGGGATGGGGTACGACAGAGAAGGGGGGAGGGGGGGAGGGGGGGGGGGGGGGCAAGGAAAGAAGACAACAACGGGAGGGACTCACTGATGTACTGATCGTCACCAACGGTATCACCATGGTCCTGCCCGACTCCCGCCGACGACGCCACGGCAACCATGCCCAACATCACGCACGCGCGCACTCGCACTCGCACACGCACTCGCACGCACGCACACGCACTCGCACGCACTCGCTCACAGCACGTGTACGTGTACGATGTGACGCTGTCGTCAGTTGTGTCCACAGTCGAGCTCCCGACTCCGGTCCTCGACACCGCGTACTCGGCCGATGGAGCTCATCTCGCGGCGGCCACGCTCGAAGGAGTGCTCGCGGTCGCCGACGTCTCGCGCCCGGCTGCCGCTCCGGTCGCCTCGCTGATGGCGCCGGCAGCTGGCGAGGCCATGTCACAAGTGGCTTATGCTGGCGAGGCCGCTGCTTTCGTCACCGGGTCGTGGGACGGCTCGCTGGGGATGTGGGACCCGCGCGTCGGCGTCCGCTCGGCCTCGGCCTCGGCGCCCGGCAAGGTCTATGCGCTGGATATCTCAGGTCACCGCGTCGTCGCTGCCACTGCCGGTCGCCACGTCTACGTCTACGACGTGCGCAACTTTAGCGAGCCGGTTCAGAAGCGCGAATCGTCGCTCAAGCACCAGACCCGCGCCGTCGCCGCCTCGCCGTCCGGCGACGGCTTTGCTCTCTCCTCCATCGAGGGCCGCGTCGCCATCGAGTACTTTGACCCCGAGCCCGCCATCCAGGCACGCAAGTTTGCCTTCAAATGCCACCGCGCAAAGCCCGATCCGGTCAAGGGCACCCCGGCCATCGCCTATCCGGTCAACGCCCTCGCCTTCCACCCGACCCACGGCACGCTCGCCACCGGCGGCTGTGACGCCTGCATCAATGTGTGGGACCCGGCCCACAAGCGCCGGCTTGCCTCCTTTGGCCCGTTTCAGACTTCGCTCGCCGCCCTCGCCTTCTCGCCCTCGGGCGACGCACTCGCTCTCGCCACCTCGTACACCTTTGAGCTCGGTGAGCGCGACGCCCCGCCCGACGCCATCTTTGTCATGCCTGTCACCGACGCAAAGTTCAAGTCACGCGGGCCCAAGGGCAAGAAGAAGTAGCCTGCTTCACAAGCTCGTTAAATGTACCTTTGGCACCGCAGCCGCTTGCTCTCGCCGCTTGTGGACGACGCGGAAGCTGCGGCTCTCACAGCACCATAGCACACAGCCACAAGGTACCAGAGCTACGCACGGTTCGCCGATGTGATGGGGATACAATGCAAGAGGTAGCGTATGGTAGATGTGGTGGAACCGTGGGTGTGGTCGCCGGCGTCAGTGCGAAACATGTTCTGCACTCGGTGCTTGTTATCAGAGGGCAGAAATGCACTTTTGCACTTTTGCACGTTTTGCGCGTCCGAGACAAAACCGGCGCACGATTTCGAACAGCGGCAGCGACGTGGACCGATAAGTAACTCACAACTCCATCCCACATGGCCAGCAACATGACTGCTTTCGACTCTATCCGCGAGTGGATCAACACAGGTGATGCCGGGATGACGGCGCAAAAGCGCCGCCTCGGTTTCGTGTACGTCATGGCCGAGGTGGGCTCAACCATGCGCTTGAACAAGTCGGGGCAGAAGGCGATGCGGAAGCTCCGCAACATTCTCTCCCACCCGATGGATGTCGAGTCGAGCAAGCTCGAGGTCTGCTACCCGCAGACTCTTTCTGCTGTTGTCCCGGAGGCGCTGGCCGAGATGAAGAAGCAGCTTGATCGCGGAGCCAAGCTCCCACTCAAGAAGGTGTTGGGCCGGCTCAAGGCGCTGACCGACGACGACTTTGAGGCCTTTGGCCATCAGTGGGGGCTCTCACTCGCCAACGAGTCGATCTACCAGCGGTACAACAAGCCGCTGTACTTTAGCGAGCTAGCGGGTAGCGAGTTCACCAACGGCAACTCGCACAAAACGATCTACATCGACAGCGACGCCCTCACCGACGCGCTTGGCGAGCGCGGCCTGCCGCTCGCGAGCCCGCTCTGCTACGCAAGCGATGAGACCCAGGAGGAGGCCATTGCATCGTACATCGATGCTACTCGCAGCATCGATGAGTTTGTCCTCCTTGATGCTGCCGACGTCTGCCCTGAGGACATGCTCGGCGAGCGGCGCCTGTCGCAGCTGTATTCCCGGCTCAAGGACGCGATCAAGCGTCGCAACCACCTGTTGCTCAGCTCATACTTCAAGGACGACATCGCGGCTGTCCTTGACCATGAGCCGCTTGGTAAGTTTGACCAAGCGCTGCAGCGCCACTTTGGCGGCTCGCGGTCTAGGATGGTGGCGGCGTTCAAGCCCGAGGTCGTAACCGACCTCGTCGGCGAGATGCGGATCGAGGCCATGTGGAACACAGGCCAGGTCCTGAAGCAGCTCCGCGAGTCGACCAAGATCAAGAAAAAGTCGGTCAAGACTTGCCCGACGACGACGGGCGAGCTTGCGGCGCGCATGGCGGCCATCAACGACGCGCTCACCACCGAGGACGGCGGCGGAACAATCGCGCTCATCACCGCCATCGCCGCTGTCGCCCAAACGCCTGGCACGCTTTTTGACCAGCCATGCAACAAGGACCACCCGGACATCGGCTTCCTGTTTGCTTGAGAGCATGATCGTGTCGGCTTGGTGGCACGAGACGAGCTGGCCGCGAGTGCTGGGCCTGAGCAGACATGGTGTAAAAAAGCCGACATGAAAATTTGAATGGTTTGCCCGCGCCATGGGCACCCGCGGTCCGACTGGCATGGACGACGAGAGTGGCGGCGGGGCGGGGCGAGGGCGAGACACACATACGAGCACACACGACTCCCTGAGGAGGGTAAAGGATGTCGTTTGATGACGACGCGGTACTGAGCGACATGTCTGGGCTGGACGACCTGGGGCTGAGCGACCATGACGGGGTGACTATCGACGTCGCCGAGCTGGGTCTCGACGATGTGGACGACGACTTGGCGGCGCTGGGGCTCGACGACGACGACGACCTCGATCTTGGCCTGGATGATGATGATGATCTGGGTCTGGACCTGGACCTGAGCGAGGAGCTCGACCTCAGTGCTGACCTCAACCTGAGCGAGGAGCTAGCCGCCAAGGAGGCCGCCTTTGACGACGTCGACGATCTCTCCGATCTCTCGGCCGACGACGCTGTTGGCTTTACTGTCGACATTGCCAACCTCTCCATCGATTCTGATGCGGGCGCACATGTTGACGAGGCGAATGCCGAGGCAGAGGCCGAGGCGGAGGCAGAGGCCGCCGCGCAGTCGCAGGCAGAGGCGGAAGCTGCCGCACAGGCCGAGGCTGCCGCGCAGGCAAAGGCTGAGGCCGAGGCTGAGGCCGCCGCGCAGGCGAAGGCAGAGGCAGAGGCAGAGGCCGCCGCGCAGGCGAAGGCAGAGGCCGAGACTGAGGCCGCCGCGCAGGCGAAGGCAGAGGCCGAGGCTGAGGCCGCTGCACAAGCGCAGGCCGAGGCCGAGGCCGCCGCGCAGGCGAAGGCAGAGGCCGAGGCTGAGGCCGCTGCACAAGCGCAGGCCGAGGCCGAGGCCGCCGCGCAGGCGAAGGCAGAGGCCGAGGCCGAGGCCGCTGCACAAGCGCAGGCAAAGGCGGAGGCTGTCGCACAGGCCCAGGCTGAGACAGAGGCCGCCGCACAGGCACAGGCACAGGCAGAGGCGGAGGCCGCCGCACAGGCCCAGGCCCAGGCAGAGGCCGAGGCCGCCGCACAGGCCCAGGCCCAGGCAGAGGCCGAGGCCGCCGCACAGGCCCAGGCCCAGGCAGAGGCGGAGGCCGCCGCACAGGCCCAGGTCCAGACAGAGGTCGAGGCAGAGGCTGCCAACGCCGACGCCACCACATATCCCACCCCGCAACACAACCTCTCCCTAGACACAAAGTCCGTCGACGCATTGGCCGACGCCGAGGTCCAGTCTCATGCAACCACGCCCCGCTCGCACCGCACCCCGATCAGTCGCACCCTCTCTGTCGAGGACGACATGCTCGTTGCCTCGCTTGGTGCGCCGACACCTGCTGCCGCGACCCGGACTCCATCGCCGGAGCCGCACCCGCTCCAGGATGCCGCCGAGACCCGCACGCTGGAACAAAAGCCGTCTCCAGTCATCAACCCGGAGCTCTCGCCGTTTCTCAACTCGTTCATCGAGTCTCGACGTGAGCGCTCGCCTGCGTCCACCCCGCCGCGCGACCCGGTTGCATACGTCCAATCGGCCAAGGCCCTCTCGTCGTCGCCCAACGTCATCGCAACCAACTCGGATGAGGCCCTCTCGCCGCAGGCCCGTGCCGCCCGCCGCCGCGCAAAGGCCCGTCTGTACTCGGCCAAAAAGCGCGAGATCCGGGCCAAGACCGAGCGTGTCGCACGCTCGCGACGTATTCTCGAGGAGCGTGCTGCCCAGCAGCACGAGCTTGCCGTCAAGTCACACGCCATCGCCGCCTCGCCGCCTCGCATCAAGGCTCCGGTCGTCTACTCGGCTGCGTCGCCACTCCGCCCTGCAAACGTCGATCCTCCACTCATCCGTTCCGCCAAGGCCCGTGCTGCGCTTCGTGTTCGCCAGCACAACATTGCTGAAGCCAAGAAGCGCGAGGCCGAGTCCAAGTCTGCTGCCAAGGCTGACGCCGCCTCGGTCCGCGCCCGCCGCGAGGAGCGCCTTGCCCGCCTTGCCGAGTGGGAGAACTTCAAGTCGTCCATCCGCACATCGATGGCAGGCCCGCCCGCCAATGTCGAGCACTTGGAAGATGACCATACCTCTGGCGGCGAGCCGTGCAACGATGTACCCGCGGCCCAGCTGCGGATGAACAAGTACGATGCCACCACAGCCGCAGCTGCCCGGGTCAAGCACGCTGCTCTCAAGGGAGCTATTCCGCACGCAATTCTCCACTACGGCTCGCCGACCAAACTCGTGGCTCCGACCTCGCCATCGGCTAGGCCCGCCGCCGTCCAAGCTGCAACCTCGTCGCCAGCTCTCGACCGGGCCTCGCCGCTTGCCCGTTCGAGGACCCGCCGCCAGCGCGCGCTAGACGCAGCACGCGCTGCAGCTGATTGCCGCAAAGAGCCGGCCGATGAGCCGGCCCCGTCGGTCCAGCCACAAGCAGCTCCGGACGCCCTTCTTGCGCCCGCAGACTCCTCTGCTGTCGTTGACTCCACTCACGACAACAACATTGCCGGAGACGCGTCGTCGTCGACCGCTCCCGACCACACCCCGTCGGCCGGCCCCGCCAAGACATGGGACGCCTCCGAGCCCAACAACGGCGAGCCGCTCAAGGCCCATCCAGCCTGGGAGCTGTCCGAGACGGAAGAATGTGAGCTGAACGCGTCGGCTGTCAACCCGAGCCTGGTCCACCGCTCTGACATTGCTCCGGTCAACGCCGACGATCATGCACTCCCTGCTCAAGCAGACGCCAACAACCCAAAGTGGGAGCTCTCATCGGACGGAACCCACACCACCGTCGCCAACCAAGAGCCCAGTGACGATGCTGCGCACGTCTTTGCAGAGACAAACATTGACCCGCTCATCACGTCGGCCGACTCCGAGTCCGAGTCCCACCACGGCTTTAACCCGATGTATGACTTTTGAGCACCTGCCAGGCCGTCCCGTAAAACAAGTTGTAAGCTGGCACACGTCCAGAGGCCGAGACGCAAGCCTGGCTTCACAGTGCCTTGATGAGCTTGGAGACGCGGACAGTGGCGTCGGCCGAGCCGGTGATGGCGCAGTTGAGCGTCGGATGCCAGTCGACAGCGCGGACCGCGCTGCCGTGCCCGCCAAGTGTCTGCACAGGAGCGTGCTGCTCGACGTGGTAGATAGCGCCGTGCGATGCGCTCGTCCCCACAATCATGTACTCACCGTCGCCGTCCATGGCAAGGCCTGACAGCTCACCGCCGCCGGTGCCGGTCAGGCCGGTCGTGTTGTACATGTACAGCTCCGAGCCGAGCGAATGAAGCGACCAACGGGTAAACTTGCCGTCGGCACCGTGTGAGACCACCGAAGTCTCGTCGTTGGTAAAGGCAACGCCTGTGACGCCGCCAGCAGCGCCGTCGTGGGCCGGCCAGCCCATGATAGGTGTCCCGGTCGACATGTCAAAGACACGGATCATGCCATCGGCCCCACCAGCCACCAGCATGCGCCCGTTGTGGTTGAATGCCAGCGAGGTGTTGGCCGTCGGCTCTGGCGAGAGCCCAAGCTCCATGGTCGGCTGCAGGGTCCGCAGATCCCACACATGCAGCTCGCCGCCCGCTGCCTTGCCGGCCAGCCCGGCAACAAACAGCTGCGACGACGGCGAGCAGGCGAGCGTTGTCACCCGCGGAACATGTGCAGGCGCCAGCAGCGTGTACAGCTCCTTTTTCTCGTTGACCGACCAGAGCTTGATCTCACGCTGTGCCGTGCCGGCGAGCAGCAGCCGGTCTGACATTGGCTCCCACTCGAGCGAGAGCACCGGTGCCGAGCACCGGATCACCGCGTTGCGGGACGACGGGAACGACGAGAACGTCCACAGCCGAACCGTCCCATCTTTGGACGCCGATGCAATCGACGAGCCGTCCGCCGAGAACAGACACTTGGTGATCGGCGCCTTGTGCTCGGCAAACACCTCCTGGTTGAGCACAATGAACGGCTCCTCGCCGCCAGGCAGCGGGCTCTCGCGGGTGGCCGGAGCAGGGTCGGCGCTGTGCCTGCTAGCAACCCCTCCTGTCGCTGCCGCTGCCGCTGCCGCCACCATCGGCTCGGGTTGCGGCGAAGCAACGACTTCCTCCACCACAGCATCCGAGCCGCTGAGCGCTCCGCGCGAGGCGCCAGAGACCGCGCGCGGGCGAGCCGACTCGACCACACGGCTAGCGGCGCCAATGGCCATGGAATGGCGCGATGACCGCTCCGCGGCGTGGGTCTCGACGCGCTGGACGCGGATTGTCGAGGCCACCTTGCGCTTGCGGTCCATGTCCGCCAGCTCGGACGAGGCAGTCTGGAGCTGGGCGCGCAGCCGATGGACTTCGGACTGGAGCGAGCGGACCTGCGCCTCGAGCGCCTGCCGGCGCAGCCGCTCCTGGTTAAAGGCGAGGAGCTTGGGCAGTGGGATGGCCTGGAAGACGGTCTTGAGAAAGTTGGCGAGCGAGACGGCAAAGTTGTCGACCCAAGCCTTGGAAAAGTACGGCTTGAATGTCGGGTGCGCCTGCGGGTTGTCAAGGACCGGCAGGGCAAACCACTCGAGCCAGTCGGCCCCGCCCGATCCGACGTACAGCACGTCGACGAGCGATGACGACGACTGCCCGGAGTCGCCTGCCGCGCGTCCTTGCCCGACCACGCCCTTGCGAAGCTCGCTCGGCACCTCACCGGCGATGGCGCCTCCGCCGCTTGATCCACCGTCATCGAGGGCGCTTCCACGCGCGGCCGCGCCTGGAACCAGAACAGTGCCACGGCGAAGGCCCGAGCCCGGGGCGGTGGCCTGTGCAAACAGACGATCGCCAAAGAGCGTAAAGAAGGACGAGACAACATCGCGGCGGTCAGCCTCTACAGCATGGACGAGAAAGTAACGAAGGAGAGCAGTCTCGAGAGCATCGACAGCAGTGGTCATGGACGAGTCCAGCCGGGAGAAAAAGTACGTCTGCAGAAAGTCCCAGAACTCAACGAGACCATCAAGGTTGTGAGCAGAGACGAGGGCATGAAGTTCTGTGAGGATCTTGTCCACCGAGAAGCCCTTGGCCTTGTCGGCCTTGCGCTCCGAGTCAAAGACACAAGGGCATCAGTAAAGCCACGGAAGAGCAGGTACTCCCTAAGCAGCTCGTCCACATGCGGCACCGCATGCGCCATACCTCCCCCCTTGTGTCTCTTGCCTCTGACAGTCACGTGTCTCACTCTCTCGCTTCTACAGCCTACCCGTGACCCCTGACCCCTAACCTCTGACCCCCCCCCCCTCTCCCCCCGCAGTCCTTGACACCCCGGCAGAATGCCACAGAGACACAAACACATACACAAACACACTATGATCCATGGCTAGAGCTTGTACTGGGAAGTAGCCGCCGAACGGTCCCGCTTCTTCGGCTTGCGGCCGCTGGATCCGGCCTTGGAGTTCTTGGACGCCTTGTAGGAGGAGAGATCGGCACGGACGTCCGACTGGAGCTTGCGGAAGAGGTCGCCGGAGCGGGCGTAGTTCGGTCCGCCTGGATCCGCGTCGCCTGCAAACTTGACCGACGAGTCGGCCTTGATAGCCTTGAGCGCAGCATCCTTGGACATGGCCTTTTCGGGCGCGCCTGCGACGACGGTGCGGGCGGCGACGCGGGCACGCGACTTGGCGGCGGCACGCTTGTTGCGATTGCGCTTGGCGCGCCGCTCCTCGCGGGTCACCTCACCCTCGCCAGCAAGGGCGTCGCCAGACTTGCTCAAGCTGTACACCTCCTTTGCGGTGAGCGTCGAGCCCTCGGCAACCGCCATGGGGATGGCTTCCTCGACCTTGATGGCCGGCGCGTTGGCCACGATCTCCAGGTCGGGCACAAACGGCTTGGGCGCGTTCTGGTAATTGGAGAGCGCATTGAGGTCCTCGCAGAGCGAGTGGAACAGCCGCTGCATCTCGAGCTCCTCCTCAGTCGCCTTCTCGGCCTCGACGTCGCGGTAGGCGCCAGCCTGCTTCATGTATGCGTCCTCGTACTCTTGTGCGAGCGACTTCTTCGACTTGGCGCCGAGCTCGGCCTCGAGCAGCTTGCGTGGCTGCTTGCTCGGGTCCTCGCCCTGCACCTCCTTCTTGCGGATCACGTCATCAAACGCCCGGTCGGCGATCCGCTGCCGGATGATCGCCTCGATCGACTGCGTCGTTTCGGCCGTGATGGCCGGCACCGGCGCCATGGCGTGCTCGAACTCGAGATCCTCCGTCAGCAGCGAGTTGGCTGGCCGTGACCGCGCAGACGCCTCACCCATCATCGACCACTTTTTCGGCGCCAGCGACTTTTCCTCGAGCTTGGCGATCTTCTCCGCCATGCGCTTCTTGCGGAGCTGGTACTTGGAGAGCTTCTCGGTCCCCGAGCCCGAGCCCGAGCCCGAGCCCGAACCAGAGCCAAAGCCAGAGCCAGAGCCAGAGCCGGACTCCTCGTCCGACTCGCCGTCGCTACTGTCGTCATCGTCCGACTCACCCTCGCCGTCGTCGTCCGACTCTGACTCCGAGTCATCAGCCCGGATGACCGGCGGGTCAAAGAACTCGTTGTACTTGAGGTCCATGACATCGTCAAGGTCGTCGTCCATGGCCGATGCCTTGCGCTTCCGCGACTTGGCCTTGTCGCCCTTGCCCTTGGCCTTCTCGTCGTCGCTGCCGTCGTCGTCGTCGTCCATGCCGTACAGCTCGCGCATGATGTCATCGTCGTCGGCAATGCCGGCACCCATCGGGTCGAGCGCGTCGATCCGGTCGTCGCCCATCCGCTCAAAGTCGTCGTATCGGAAGAACCGGTCGTCGATGACATGCGACGGGCCCCTGGACGCCGCTGCGAGCTCCATCGCCGCAACCGCAGGGCCCTCGTTCTCACCAGCCTCGCTCTCGTCATCACTGGCACTCGCGCTGGCACTCGCGCTGGCACTCGCGCTGGCACTCGCGCTGGCACTCGCGCTGGCACTCGCCATGGCCTCCTCCATCAGCTCGCGCATGTCATCGTCCATGGCGCCGTCGCTCACAAGTCCGTCCTCGTCCTCCTCCTCGTATTCGGCGCTCTCGTCATCCGAGCTCGACTGCGTCCTCGATGGCAGATGCTCAGAGAGCGGGCCGAGCGAGCCGGCGTCGTTCTTGTCGACCAGCTTCTCGGCCCGCTCCTCAAGCCAGTCAAGCTTGGCCTCGTGCTGGACACGGATCTCCGCCCAAATCTGCTCCGGATCAAAGCCCTTGACCAGGAGCTCATCCAACGGAGTCATTTTTGCCAGTGCTGTCGGCTCAAGCACCTTGCCGGCGTCAAAGAGGGCCTTGAGCGCAGCCTCGACGGCGGCCACCATCTCCGGGCCGAGCGACTTGCCGGCCAACGTCGGGGCGTACACCTCGGGCGTCTCCACATACTGTGCCACAAACTCACGCAGAGGCTCTAGCAGCTCCATATTGCTCTAACACTTGCCAGGCTCTACTCTCTGTTGCACCTCGGTCGTCAATGCCAGCCACCCTGCTCGTCAAGTGTGCCTCACCCAGCCAGGATGCAGGGATGGCTTGATGGCTGCCAATCTCTTCTTGCCTTGGGCACACACCCGCCAGCCCCCTCCCCCACCGAGCCACCCACCGAGTCACCCACCGATGTCACCCACGCACACATACACACGCACACGCCTTCCGATCACAAATATCACACCATCGCTCACCTTTGCTCAACATCAATCAATGTCCACATAGACACTCAATTGATGCAAGGTCACCCACCCATACCATCAATCACCCATCACCCGATCATCATGGTCCACATCCCCTTACCACCACCACCACCAACAACACTGCAACCTGCAATCACCAAACCTATACCCATCGCAAACATCACAATAACAACATTCTCCATTCCATCTCCTTCCTCGACCACTCCCCCCCCCCCCCCCCCCCCCTCCCCTTCCCCTCTCCACCAC
>NW_013657673.1:396629-415435 GCF_000142905.1 Thecamonas trahens ATCC 50062 | reverse complement strand
CCCCCCTCCCTTCCCCTCTCCACCACAAATACAAAATTGTTCGCCACCAATTAAACTCGTCGCCCGTGGCTACCCACTCGACTCCCCCCCCCCTTTCCTTCTCCCCTCATGGGTACGTTTTTCGCCATTCATTGGCCGAACAGAACGCCGTTTCACGACCTTCTTCGCCTTGGCCAAGGTCAAGGCAAGCGAGCCAACATCCTCCCTCCCTCCCACCCCCTCCCACCCCCCCTCTTTGCCCTTCCTCATCCTTCTCTTGTTTTCTGTATTGTCATACCCTCTGCATGCCCCCCCCCCCTCCCTCCCCTCTTCATGGCCATCCCCCTGCATGTGGTGCTGGGGAAAGGGACACATGCGATGGTGGCAGTGCCCGCCGCAATGTCGGCTCATTCACTCACACGGTTGTCATACCACTTCCTCTCCCGCACACGGACGGGTACAGACGCCGCCGACTGTGGCGCACTACCTTCGGCGTCCAATACGGTTGCAGGCATTGGAGGAGGCTCGTTTAGGTTCCTTCGCTCGGAACAGAGCTCATCATCGGTGACCACACCTCCCTTTGGCGGCTCTGACGCCCGTGCCCCTGCAGGCGAGGCCTCGGCCCTCCTCGCCGACCCGCTCACTCTGCACCAGCCGCGTTCGGCCAACTCGTACTTTGTCGAGGCGTGTGACTCGGGGAATGTCTCGCGGGTCATGCGCCTTCTCGAGCTTGCCGGCGTCGTCAGCCCAAGCTCGGCCTCGCCGCCGGGCCCGGTTGCCGCCGGTACAAGGTCGCTCGACGCTCCGCTGCCGCCCGCCGCCGGCGAAGAAGACTCGCCGTCACCGGCTTCGGGCCCGTGGTCGGCCTCGGGCCACTCGGACGACGCCCTTGCCGCTGCAGAAGTCCTCGCGTCTTCGCAGGGCATCGACGTCAACGCACTCGAGCCCATGGTATGGTCGCCTGTCCGCTCCCGCCACGCGTGGCGCAACAACGCCCTGCACGTCGCCTCACGCAACGGCGACACCGGCCTTGTCAAGCTCCTCCTCTCGCTGCCAGGCATCGACCCGCACGCGCTGACCGGCGGCGGCAACACCTGCCTCTCCATCGCCGCCTTCTTTGGCCACGTCGAGCTCATGGAGCTCATCCTCACCGCCACAGACATCGACGTCAACTCGGGCGGCGGCGAGGTCGGCCAGGGCTTTACCCCGCTCCACATGGCGGTTCAGGAGAACCGCGTCGAAGCCGTCAAGTTCCTTGTCGAGCGCGCCGGCGCTAACGTCAACGCCACCACCCTCGACAACCGCACCCCGGTCTTCATCTCGGTCGAGTCGGGTCACTTTGACCTCCTCCGCTACTTTGTCGAGGAGACAGACGCAGACCTGTCCATCGTCGACGAGTTTGGCTTCCACCTCCTCCACATGGCTGCCCAAGAAGGGCTCGACGACATGTTCAAGTACCTCGTCGACAAGACCGAGCTCGCCTGGGAACCCGCCGCAGACGGCCAGTCGGTCATCTACATCGGCACCTACTACGGCCACACACAGCTGGTCAAGTTCATGGTTGAAGTCCTGGCCATGGACATGGAGGAAGCCGAAAAGTCCGGCTACACTCCGTTCCTGGTCGCCTGCTTCTGCGGCCACCTCGAGCTGCTCAAGTACCTCGTCGCCGCAGGCGCCAACACCTCTGCCAAGACCCACAACGGGCAGACCGGCCTTTACATCGCCGCCAAGCAGGGTAACCTCGGCATTGTCAAGTACCTCGCCTCGGAGCTCGGCATGGACCCTGAGGTGCCGCAGAAAAAGGGCTTCACCCCGCTCCTTGCCGCCGTCGAAGAGAAGCAGCTCGACGTCGTCCGATTCCTGGTCAACGAACTCGGAGTCAACGTCAACGCCAAGTCGCGGACCGCCCAGTCGGCCGTCTACATCGCCGCCATGCTCGGCGACATGCCGCTCGTCCGCTTCCTCGTCGAGGAAGCCGGCGCAGACACCTCGGTCGTCAACGATACCGGCGACACTCCGGCCTTTATCGCCGCCTGGTACGGCCACCTCGACGTCATCAAGTACTTTGTCGAGACCGTCGGCATGGACGTCAACGTCTCGTCCAAGGACGGCTTCAACCCGCTCCTCATCGCCACCGAAAAGAACCAACTCGCCATCGTCAAATACCTCGTCGAGGTCGCGGGCGTCGACACCAACGTCCAGGCCGGCCTCGGTCAGACCCCGACCTACATCTCGGCCTCCAAGGGCAACCTCGACGTACTCCGCTACCTCGTCAACCACGCCAACGCTGACCTCGAGACTGCCTCAAACTACGACTTTACCCGCTCCTCATCGCCGTCCAGGAAAACAGGCTTGACGTCATCAAGTTCCTCGTCACCTCGGGTAAGGTCAACGTCAACGCCCGCACCAACGACGGCCAGTCTGCCGTCTACATTGCCGCCAAGGAGGGCCACGTCGACATTCTCCGCTACCTCGTCAACACCGTCGCCCTCGACTACACCCTCGGCGACGAGAACGGGTTCACTCCGCTCCACATTGCCGCCCAAAAGGGCCAGTTTGCCGTCGTCCGCTACTTTGTTGACGAGCTCGGCATGTCGCCCGACGTCCAGTCCGCAAACGGCATCACATGCGTCTACCTATGCTCAAAGTACGGCTACGAGGACCTTGTCCGCTACTTTGTCGACTCGGTCGGCGCAAACCCAAACCTCGCCTCCAACGACGGCTGGTCACCGCTCCACGTTGCTTGCCAGGAGGGCGCCCTCGACATCCTCCGCTACCTCGTTCACTCGGCTGCAGCCGTCACTTCGGGCCTCACCTCCAAGGGCTCGTCGCTCATCTACATCGCCGCAAACTACGGTCAGCTCGACGTCGTCGAGTTCCTTCACTCCATCGGCGCAGACGCGGAACTCGCACAAGAAGTCGGCTGGCGCCCGCTCCACATCGCCATCCAGGCCGACCACAGCACCGTTGTCCGCTACCTCATCGAGGCCGTCGGCGTCGATCCCGACGCCCAGACTCACAACGGCGCCACGCCGCTGTACATTGCCGCAAAGAACGGCTCGCTCGACCTTGTACGCTACCTCGTCGAAGACGTCAACGTCGACACCTCGATCGTCAACTCGACCGGCGACACCCCGGTCTTCATCGCCTCTTGGTACGGCAAGCTGGACATCGTCAAGTACCTCGTTGAAGACGCTGGCCTCGACGCCAAGCTCCCCTCAGACGACGGCTTTACCCGCTGCTCATCGCCGCTGAAAAGGGCGAGCTCGAAATCGTCAAGTACCTCGTCGAAGTCGCACACGTCGACGTCGACGCTCAGGCCAACGACGACCAGACCGCAGTCTACCTCGCCTCCTTCTACGGCCATCTCGACACCGTCAAGTACCTCATCGAGTACGCCCGCGCCCACGACGACGTCGATCTCGACGTCGAGGTCGGGGAGAAGAACGGCTACCGCGCCCTCCACGTCGCCGCCCTTCAGGGCCACATCGACATCGTTCGCTACCTTGTCGATGAGGTCGGCGCACAGTCGGACGTCGTCACCGATAATGGGCAGACCACCCTCTACGTCGCCGCCAAGAAGGGCTTCCTAGACATTGTCGCCTTTCTGGTCAACGCCGGCGTCGCCGTCGAGGCCGGCCAGCACCAGGGCTTCAACCCGCTCCTCATCGCCGCGCAGGAGGGCCACGCTGACGTCGTCCGCTTCCTCGTCGACTCGGCCGGCGCAAACCCTAACGCTGTCACAAAGCGCCTTCGCTCCGCCGTCGTCATCGCCACAAAGAAGGGCTACACAGACATTGTCGCCTTTCTCCTCGAGCGCCGCGTCCGCATTGACTTTGACCAGTGCATGGACATCGCCTCGGTCGAGGAGCACCCCGACGTTTACTCGGCCCTTGGAGCCTACGCCGCCTACGCCAAGCTCCAGGTCCCGTGGATGCCCTCGGTCCACCTCAAGTTCCCCCGCTACGTCCAGCGCGCCGTCAAGCAAGCCCTGCTCATTGCCCGCACCCTCGTCACCGACCCGCTCACCGGCCAGCCATTGCGCAAGTACGCCGACACCTGCATATTGGCCCGCCTCCCCAACGAGCTCCTCCTCGAGGTCTTCAAGTGGATCGCCACTCCAGGCAACTGGCTGCCTAGCGCAGACTACGGCTTTGACCCCGACATTGTGCCCTTTACCCCCGACACCATCACCCTGGCAGACGTGCCAAACTGGGGCGACCCGGCGAGCCTTCACTGGCCGCCGGGCACAGACTCGTCGTCGTCGCTTGCAACATCGACCTCGTCCGTCCAGATCACCCCCACCACTGCCACCGCCCCACTTCCGCAGACAGGCTCGCTCGTCCTCGCCACTCAGCCACCGCCCCACGCCCAGCTGCTGCCGCACACCCCGCTCTCGCCGCTCACTCCGGCCCCGCCGCCATCGTCGCCCTCCGCCGCAGCTCCGCTCTCGCCGTCGTCGCTTCCCTCGCCGCTCTCGTCGTCGCCTCCGCCCAACAATGAATAACCTGTTTTGTTCCAACCATCGGTTGTCTACCCTTCCCGCTGCAACATCTCCAGCGCCCACGGCACCAACTCAGACGCCGTCTGAGACAAATCGCGCGACTGCAACACAACCGCTAGCATCTCCACAGTCGCAGCCTTGACATCATTGGGAATGCTCTGCCCCGTCGCCGCTGCATCACCGAGTGCACACAGCACCTGCAGGGGCTCGTCAGGGAGCGATAATGGAAAGCCGCACGCCTCGCTGCGCAAGTACTCGATCGTTGCCATCACCGCCGCCGAGACGTCGGACATAAAGTGCGAAATCTGCACTTCGCCCATCATCTCCACGCACGACAGCGACTGCAGCACAGATGTGGCGAGTGAGCTAAAGCCCTCCATCGTCTCCAGTGTAGCGTCGTGTGCGCTTGCGCGCATCGGGCCCAGTGCCTCAACCACCGCTGGCCTGATTGAGACCTTGACCAAGAGCTCGAGCGCCCGCCGGCAGTCGCCCACCGCCCACATCAGCCCGCAAATCGCCTCCCTTGGCATTGGATGCGTCGTCAGCGCAAGGTCTCCCATCGTTGCAAACACACCCATCGAGCCCAGCGGCGAAAACGCGGCCCACTCGCTGCCCACCATCCCGGCTCCTGGATGCAACAGCTCGCCCAACTTGGTCATAAGCGTCAGAAGCTCAAACGGCGGCACCAGCCCCGGATCCATGTCCGCAGCTCGTGTCAGATCCGACAATGCACCGCAGAGAGCCCTCATCCCCACATCGATCGTTCTGCTCTCGCCCCACACAAACTTCTCCAGGTAGGTCATTACGCCCGGCGACGGCTCCACTGTAGACTCGCCCACCGAGCCAGACAGCGCCATAGTCAGCTCGAGCGCTCGCAGGTGCATCACAAAACCCTCCAGCTTGGTCTCGGTGACGCGCACACACGCCGCGCACGCCTTTGCATACAGCGGCACAACATCGCTACCATCGTCTGCGTCTAGACACCATGTGCTGATCACCATTGCCAGTGACTCGAGCAGCTCCGCGCCAATGAGCTCAAGCGGGAGCTTCAACGCTATCGCCAACATCTTGCTCCGTGCACTCCTTGCCTCCGCCGCTCCCAGAAACATGCGAAACGGCACGCTTGCGATCCGCATGGCAATCGTCTCGGCCCGCATCAGCGAAGCCGGCTTCTCGCGCCCGCCCGTCAGCTCCGTGTCTGCCGAGTGCAGCACCTGCGCCACCACCTCGTCTGGCACCCTGCCGTCGATAATCGCATCCTGCAGCAACTCCGCGTCCAGCAGGAGGACTCTCGCAGCCATGTCTGCGAGCGACGGTACGCCGCGCGCCACACCAGACGTCACCGTTGCCTCCAGTTCGACAAGCCAGGCGCTGGTGGCTACCTCGAACTGCACCTTGGCTCCTTCTGTGACAGTCAGGTGGCCATCGGGGTCCAGGTTTGAGAGTGCAATGTTGATCGAGTCAGCAGCTGATGGCAACGCCCGCACCGCCGCCATCACTAGAAAGGCCGCTCCAACCTCAAACTGCCCCAGTCTCTCGGAGACATAGATCGCCAGATTCGCGGCGTCGTACAGGGTGTCACTGGAGACCCCGGTCAACATGCCATCATCGCAGAGTGCGGCATACCGAACCTGCAGTTCCCGAAGCAACGCAACCTCGTCCATCTCCATCAAGCCCTCGTAAGCCACCATCGGAATCATCACATCGCACTCGTTAAACGTGGCGTTCAAGAGATCGTCCCCTAACGCCTGGTAGTCGTATCCGATCCACGACCGGGTCATGACAATGCCGTTGGCTACGCACGACACCATGTGCTCAAAAGCCTGTCGCCCGCCTGCATCGGCGTGTAGCACCGGCAGCGCTGCCATCAACGACCGCATTCCGGCCTCAAACCCTGCTGAGCCCTGCTCGACAAACTCACCCCTCGGCTCGACCATCAGCCACACCACCAGGCGCCAGTACTGGCCCATCAGCACCGATGCCACCCCACCAGCCTCGGCCGCCGTCAGCGAGTCGACCAATGGCGGGAAGAAGGCATCAAGCCAGTCCCGACTCAGCTCGTTCACAAACTCATGTCCTCCAGCGACCAACCGCACCGCATGCATCATCGACGGCAGGGCAAACTCCAGCGCATCATACATCTTCGTCATGTCACTGTTCGAGATCCGACCTCTGCCCACAACACCTTCGCTGGACTCGCTCTCCAAAGCCGCCCGACTTGCATCAGCCACCAGCACCACCACCCGAATCAGCGCCTTGTAGCCAGTCTCCACCTTGAGCAAGGCCTCGCTTTCATTGTTGGTCACCTCCCTTGCCATGGCCTCCACAACCGCCTTTACACCATCACCTGTCACCTCCTGCACATCGTTCCACCCGGTCACCACAGCCAGAGTCCGCTCGAACATGGCCTCCACAACCGCCTTTACACCATCACCTGTCACCTCCTCCACATCGTTCCACCCGGTCACGGGACCTGGCGACATTGGCGGGTATCCCTTTACGGTACGCAATGGACTGGTCGTCGTCGTCATCGTCGTGCTGTCTTTGGCGATGAACGGGACCTGGCGACATTGGCGGGTATCCCTTTACGGTGCGCAATGGACAACTTTGTCCATCGCGCAAGCTGCGCTCCGCGACGCTCCACAGACGTCGCAACGTCCATCAATCGCGGTCAACTCGGCGTCGGCCTCGCCGACTGGCAAGCTCGTCAATCGCAAGAAGATCCACAACGTCCTCGCGCTCTCCCGTCCGGCTACCGTGTTCAACTCTGTCATGCTCTCCTTCCCGGTCGTCGGGGTCGTCAACGACAAGCTCCGCACCGTCCACGCCCGCCGCTCCTCTGGATCGGCGTCGTACGGCACCTCGTGTGCCTCGCCCATGCTCTCAGGCGTCCGTCATCGCGACGGCAACTCGGGCATCGTTCAGGTGGGCGTCCACGTGTCGGCCGCCATCACGCATCGGGCGCGCCTCCCACCTCAAGCCGCAGGCCAAGCAGGCGTCGCGCAGCGACGGCCGGCCGGTGACCTGGAAGTCAAGCATCATCGAGTTGTTCAATTTGAGACGCGCGACAACGCGTCCGAACGATCGTACCGTTAAGGGTTAGGCAAAGTAGGTCGGTGCAACCACCATCTCCCGCACAGTCTCCAGCTCATCGGCAGAAAAGAGCGACGCGTAGAGCGGGAACGAGTCCGAGTGTGTCCGCCAGAACTCGGCGTAGTACCGTGAGACCGTGCTGCGGATCGGCAGCGGTGACGCCTGGTGTTTGGCGACCCGGACAAGGACAGGTACCATCCACGCCGTCACCTCGTACGGCTCGGTCCGCAGCAGCGCAATGAGACCCTGCACTGCGGCATGCACCTTGCGCAGCCGGGTGTCAAGCTCGTCCGGCGCGAGATCTCCCACTGCTTTGGCGTCGGTCTCGCAAAGTGCAAGCCGCGTCCCGCTCAAGTCGACGGCACTGGGGCCAGCACATCCATCCGTGTCCTTGCTCTTCTTGCCCTTACGCTTCTTCTTGTTCCGCCGCCGCACGTCGCGGACAGGGAGCTGCGCCGCTGCGTCCAGCAGCGGCAGCAGGACCTCGACACCAAGCCACGGCAGACACACCATCATGCCCGAGAGTGTGTGTGACGCCGCATCACAAACTTCGCGTTGCGGATCTAGCAGTGCATCAAGCACTGCACGCGCGAGCCCGACCCCGCCAGCACTCGCCGCTCCTAGCCGTGGCGCCTGTGCAAGAATGAGCGACTGGATGCCCGAGAGCGCAGAGAGCCGGACCCGCCACGACGCTTCCTCGCGAACCGCCAGGCACTTGGTGAGCGCTGTCATTACATCCTCAAGCATCGAAGACGGGACCGCGAGCTTGCCACAGAACCGCAGCGTCAGCCGCGCATATGATGGCACCGCCGGATCAGTGTCGTCGGCAGCGCTGGCCACTAGCGGGACGACACGAGCCAGCTGGCTCTCCATTCCACGCCCAACCTTGAACGATGAGTTGAAGACGAGCGAGAGCAGGACCTTGGCCCGGCGCGACCGCACTTCGGCAGGTGCGCCCTCGTCCTGCACCTCGGCCAACAGGGCCGAGACCCAAACGTCGACCGCCGGCCGCGGCCCGAGCGCCAGCAGCTCCGATACAAACGACATGACCACCGAGCGCATCTGCTTCAGTTCCGACGCCCGCGCCGCCGCCAGCTCGTCTAGCAGCGGCTCAAACCACCGCACGCTCCGCCGCCCGGCCACGACAACGCTGAGCGTCACAAGCTCCAGAGCCTTGACCCGTTGCGCCGACGTCGAAGCCGTCCGCGGTGCGGCTGCCAGCTCGTTCAGCAGCCATCCGAACCGCCGCGGGTCGTGGTCCTCGAGCAGAGCAGAGAGCCCCACCTTCCAGTCTTCAAACCCTTCGCTGTCCTTGGCCAGGCTCAGTCCGGCACGCAGCAGCGTCGTCACCACTTCGCCCGCCGCCTGCCACGCCTCGACGTCGGGGGTGTACATCGACGCGCTGCCGACCGCAGACATGAGCTCGGCGCCCAGAGCATGCGACGACCACGCCGACGCGTCGTTCGCGGCCATACCGCTCAGAACAAGCCCAACACATGGCGTCACCACTTGAAGCATTGTCTCGGGGCCCACAAGCGCAAAGCCAAGCGAAAGCGTGAACGCCCGTGATGGCAGAAATGCCAAGCCGATCTCATCGCCGCGCTCACTCATCTGCTGCACCTCTACCATTCGCACCAAGTACTCGGCCTCTCCAAAGCATGCTCGGACTTCGGCCACAAGCGCTTGTGCCTGCTCGGCAACCTGGGCCTCGCTGGCGGAAAAGGTGAACAGCTTATGCTTGGGCCGCAAGTCGCGTAGCACCGTCGCGGTCGACGGTACCGCTGCAGACCACCCAGCCCATGCCGGATCCACAAACTCGGCCGCCTCAAAGCTCGCTTGGTCGCCAAACACCTCTGCCTCTGGCAGTTCGTCGCCCTCGACCTGGAACGCGCTCGGCCGATGGACCGGGTGCAGGCCGAGCGCCTGGCTCAACAGCACCAGAATCGGGCAGAGGCCCACCAGCGCCATGTTCCGGATCGACTCGAGCTCGTCCACAGCCTTGCGAAGGAAGAGCCGCAGAAGCTCGGCCGATGGCATCGCGTCAGTCCGCATTTCGTTGGTGAGCAGCATGATGATAAACCCGACGTGCCGCCAGTGCATCGTTGGGTGCTCGTCGAGCTCTGCGAGGAGCGCCGAGCACGTTGCAGCATGCGCTGCCTCGGCCTTGGCCGTCACGGCCGAGGCATGCTCGTCAACAGCTTGTGCCAAATGGCCTGGAACGGGGCCAGACGGGCCTGGCGCTTGCACAAACGGCGCCACATCAAGGCTGAGCACCTTGTGCAGCAGCGCGTTGGCCCGCGCCAGCACCGTCAACTTCTCGATCCGATGAGTCTTGCCGAGCGCCACCAGCAGCTTGGTCCGCAGCTCCGGTCGCGTCATGATAAACTTGAGCTCCGGGCCGCGGTTGATAAAGTAGAGTGAGCCGGTGAGCACGTCGTCGCCGACCTCGCCCGGGGCGTCGAGCGCGTCGAGCGCCGTCGCCAGCAGCCGCGCCCGAGTGAGAGTGAACCGCGGCAGGAGTGCAGCCAGAGTCTCCTGTGCCGCTGCCCGGATCGGCGCGTGTGGCCCGCGCGCCAGCGCAAACACATCGTCAAGCAGCGCCACGTTGGTCTCGCTCGGCGGCACAAGCCGGTTCACAAACTCGTAGTGGTGCCACCAGAGCCCCGTGCGGATGACCGCCAGCGACCGCGAGGCAATGCAGAGTGCGTTCATCAGCGGCGTCTCAAAAAGCGAGTTGATAAGCGCGCTTTGTGCGTTCGACACCTCGCCCTTGTTCACCCCGCGGAAGGCGAGATGCAGACGGATGCACTCGCACACAATCTGCGCTCCAAGTACATCGGACAGCTCATGCGAAGAGAGCTTGCTCGCCATCTGGTGCAGGACCCGCCCAATGTCGTCGCGGCTCTGCTCATGGCCCCACCCGCCGCGTCGGGCAGGCGTCGGCATGTCCAGCACCTCGAGAGAGAGCATCGCCGGTCGCGCCTGGGCAAGAACCTCATGTGCATCGCTGCACAAGCCGTCCCCACCGCCCGCAGCGTCGCCCCGTGGCGTCGTCTCGGTCTCCGACTGCGCATCAGGTCCCGAGTACTCGCTCTCGGGCAGAAGCCGCCCAGATCCCTGTAGCAGGCCCGCCAGCAGCGAAAGCGTTGCGTGGAGCTGCGCCTTGGTCAACGGCTCTTCGCCTGGCGCAGAGCAGGCGTAAGCCACGAGACGAGTCTCGACCTCGCCCCACACGCAGTCAAAGACCTCCCAAGCAAACTCGACAAACGGGCGGTGGGCATCGTCGGCTGCCACTACCCACTCGAGCTCCAGCCGCGTCTTTTGCAGCGACGGCAGCGGGCCGCGCCAGAGTAGCTCTGGCGAGTCGCCGCTAGCAAGCATTGCCTCGGCTTCGGCAGGGCCCATAGCCGCAATGCCGACGTGATCGGTCTCGGACAGCGCCGTGAGGATGCAACGCACAAACTCGGCGGCGAGCATGGCCGCGCCCTTGTGCTCAAGCGCAAAAATCTTGGGCAAGAGCGCGCGGATATCGTCGGCGTAGTCGCGCGCAAACGCCCGCGACTGTGCAATGCCGGCGAGCACGTTCAAGTTCCACAGCAGCAGCGGCGCGTTGGCCGACGCCTGGCTCCCAGCGCCGGACGCCAGCTCGTCGCGCACAATCTGCAGCGTCGGCGGAGCGAGAATGTCGATGGCAATCTTCTGCTTCTCAAGTGTCGAGCCGCCGCACAGCACCGAGACGACGTCGCGAACCTGCTCAAGCGCGTTCATCATCAGCCGCCCGCGGATGAGCTGGAGCACGTGCCGCGCGACATCGGCCACCATGCTGCGAGGTAGCGCGTCGGCAAACATAGCCATGACGCCCGAAAAGTAGCCCCAACCATCTGAGCCTGGGTCGCCGCCGAGCTCGCACCCTCAGACGCAACCAGCGAGCCTCCGCCCAGCGCGCGGTCGCCGCCGCGGACCGAGTACGCCCGCTCGCCGACGTCGACGCCGATGGAAGCCACCATCGACACATCCTCGGCTTGCTCATAGAACGAGAACGCGCGGTCGACAAAGGCCAGCGCCCAGTCGGTGAACAGGGCAGCGGTCGTGCCGCGCGCAGCGAGTGGCATCATCGAGAGCAGCGAAAACGTGGTGCGGATGGTGGCCACAGACTTGCCCATGTCGTTCGGGTCGAGACCCATCAGTAGAATGTCCATAAAGAATAGCAAGAGCTCGAGTGACGCAGCCTCAGGTTGAACCCGAGGGCCGAGCCCAGCATGGTCAAAGCCACTGCGAGCAAACCACGGGACAAGGACCGCGCCCAGTAACTGCAAAGCAGCCTGAGTCCGGTGGACTTCGTTGACCGACTGGAGCGAGGTGGTCAGCTCGAGCGTCATCTTCTCCACGACCAGCCGCGGCTCGAGCGTCATGCACGCCTCAGCCATCGCCACACCGGCCTTGGTCAGCATGTGCGACTTGGAGTACAGCGCAACATACATGTGGCGCTCCATCAGCAGCACAAACTTGGCCCGCATCGGCGCCGCAAATGCGTCGGGCGCAGCCACCGCCACCTCGGTCACCGTCGTCGCCAGCGTGTTGAGCAGGACGGCGAGCGCGGTCTGCCACCGCCCCGAGTTGGACGGGTGCAGGTAGGACTTGAGCATGGTGAGCAGTGTTTCGAGCGCAGAGTATGCCGGCGAGTCGGCACTCCCATTGGCAGCCGCCATCACAAACGCCTTGCCCAGCTCAATCCAAAACATCGACCGCCCAAGCAGGTGGGTCATCGACGAAGGGACCATGAGCTGCTGCCCGCTTTGCGGCAGCGCCACGTCGGCCTGTCCAGAGCCTGACGCGCCAGGCAACTGCAGTCGCGAGATGCCGCGCTGGATCAGGTCCGGCAACAGCTTGCACACCTCCGCAGCCACGGCAGCGTGGCGCTCCGCCTCGCACACGCTCGCCTCCAGTGCCTCGACCAAGAGTGAGAGCAGCCGGGTCGTCCACTCGCGCGATCGAATGAGTTTGTCGGCCTCCAGCAAGGTCGGCAGCCACTCCTTCAGCGGTGCATGCGATGCGGGGACAAACATGGTGGCAACCAGGAGCGCCTTGAGCGTCACGCCCGGCGCATACGGCTGGATGTATGGCTTTGCCTCGTCCAGGACAGTCGCGGCCGTGCTTCGAGGAAACAGCCTCCGCGACCGAGAAATAACCTTGTACAGCGCCGAGGCGTGTGAGGCCGACGGCATCATCCCGTCCGGGCAAGACGACTCGGAGTACAGCGAGGTGACGATGTGGTGAAGTGGGCGCCAATCGATCTCCAGATCCGGAAACTCCATGTCGGGCTCGTCAAGAAGTTTGGCTAGCGGATTAAAGATCTGGCGCTGCATGCGGAGCGAGAAGCGCTCGTTGGTGGCGAGCGCAAAGAGCGAGCGGATGAGCGAGATGCGGCGCGGCGAGACTGCGTGGGCCGCCGGCGAGTCCTCCAGCGGAAACTCGAGCTCGATGCCCTTTTCCAGCCGATTGAGCCAGCGAATAAGATACTTGCCGCCCTTCCCGATGTCGCCTGTGGCCACAACATACTGCAGTCCCTCGTCGATCCGCTCCCACCACTCGATAGCCTGGCGGTAGACCCGCTCCTCGCCCAGTGGCGCGAGCAGGACAGCCGGACAGTGGTTGCTGGCGCGCACCTTGGCACGCCGTGCGTTTAACCCACTCACAGCCATCACACTACCCTATGTTAGTGTGTGTGTGTGTGTGTGCGTGTGCGTAAAGTGGGGTGGTGCTACTACCACTCTTGCCACCACTGGTTCTGCTGTCACTCCACCCGGTCGCCTTGTCGCCCTGGTCGTCGTGGAAGCTCCGGTTCGTCACCCATCGGCTCAATCGGTCGCAGTCACCCAATGTGTCACTCTCGCAAAAGCACGCAGGCCACGGCAACTGACCACGGCCGAGGCTACCGACTCGGGACCAGCCTGCTTCTGTTGAACAGTGCTAAAGTTAGAGTGTATGCAGACACGGCGATGGTAGCACCGATGGGTTCGGAAAGGGGGGAGGGGGGGATTTAGGCTCACAGATCAGTCTTGTCGGCGTCGAGGGTGATGCCGGCGGCAGCAGCCTCAGAGGCAGCGGCTTGGCGGATGAGGACCAGGGAGTGGAGGGCGCGCGAAGCATACCAGCGCTCGTTGGTGAGGACAGCAAGGGCAAGTGTGGTCCGCGGCGGATACGGCGGCTCGATTTTGACCAAGCTCTGCTTGGCCAAGTCGAGAGCGGCGATGCGGCTCCGGATCTCGGCCTCGAGCTCGTTGGGCTTGATGGCAGCAACCAACTCCGGATTGATGTACAGCTTGCTCTCTGGGTTGCCTGGCGGAAGCTTGACAAGGAGTGGTGCCGGTCCATCCGCGAGGGAGACAGTGATGCCGGGAGGAAGGTCCGACTCGGGATCGTGGACCTCGGTGCCCCCCAGCATAAACCCATACTTGACAAAGAGGTCGACATTGGAAAGCTGGTTCGAGCCATAGAAGACGGTCACTGGAGCACCAGCCTCGATCGGTGCTGTCGACTGAAGCGAGATCGAGCCGTCGGGCCCGACAGCCTCGATGGTGCGGACCCGCGAGTGGACGTCAGTGTTGGCGAGGTCCAGGACCGGAACCAGTGCCCGGTGATGGATCTGCTCGCCGGAGCTTGGATCGGTGACGGTGACGGAGAAGACTCGTGAGGAGACAACTGCCAGACCCCACTTGAAGGCCGAAAGGGAGAAAACCTCGGCCGGGTCGGGCTTTTTCAGGCCGAGGCGGCGCAGTGCGAGGATAAGGTCAGCAGACCACCGCTTGTATGCATCGCGTGCGCGCCGAGCGTCATCGTCGACTTGACTGGCAATCTGTGACGGGTGGAGGGCTTCGCGCTCGCTTGCGCGCCACAGAATCGGCACGTGGATCTCGTCCGGAGTGGGCAGCCAAGCAAGATGGCAGGCCTTGATTGAGGTGAGCTGCGGGTCCACCCGTGGCCATGCGCGAGCAAACAGCAGGTACAGCGCCAGCGCCTGTGCATCCGGCAGCTCAAGGGCCATCAGCACCCTCCCAATGGGCGAGCGATAGGCGTCGTCGATAGTTATCATGGCAGCAAAGGGGACATGAACCAGCTCTTCCCCACCACCGATATCCCCTGCAGCCACCAGTCGCCGACCACCATAAGCATAACCACCACTTTCATCCCCACCACCATCAGCCACATTGATCATCTCATGGATGTGACCACCGGCAGCCTTGAGCTCTTCCACCAGAGAGCACTGCTGCGACGACGCACTCACCACCGCAGACAGCACCACAGCCACAACCATAACCACCTGCAGCACCACTCCCAGCGCCAGTCTCTGCATGCTGTATTCCCAAGTGAATGAGTGAGGTATGCAACCAACTCGTCCGCCTCGGGTCCTTCTGCACTTACGTCTCTGCGCCCAAGTCTGCTGGCAGGCAGCGGGGGGGGGGGGGGGGGGAGGGGGGGGGGTGAGCGGCAAGAAGGGCGGGCGCGGGCGGTGGACAGCTGATGAACGGCAAGTTGGCAGGTGGGACAGTAGCTCAGCGGGTCTACCTACCGCCACAACAACACCTACACTCACCTCTCTCTCTCTCTCTTTGCTCTTCCTTTTCCTGCTTGGTCCTCTCATGGGCCGGATAGTGGAACTACAGGCGGCTGTGGACCGGTTCCTGGTGGCGGCACGCGAGGTCGAGCCGCTGGCGCCAAGAACGTCTCGGTTGCGGGGAACGTCATCGTTGGTAGTCAGCCAGGATGAGAGAGCACAGGTGCCTGGAGAGACTCTCATCAAAGCAGTGGAAAAGGTGCTGGTGGCACCAGAGGGCGGTCCCGGCCTCAAGGCCCTGCTGGCGGCTTGCATCTCCACGCTGCGGTCGGTCATCTGGGTCCTGCCATCGCTGAGGGCCCACGTCGCGTGGGAGATGATGTCGCGAAAGAAGTCTGCCGAGCTGCTCCTTGCCCAGCATGCAGAGGTGGCCGATGCACCACGGGCTCTCAAGTCGCAGCTCTCGGCTATCCGAAGCTCCAAGGGACAGCTGAGGAAGCAGCTGGTGGGACTGGAGGAGCGGATCATGACCCTGTCCCAGCAACTGGAACAAGCCCGCGAGGCCGAGCACCTGGCCCAAGAGGACGCGGCGCTGCAGGCACGGGTGGCGTCGTTTGAGCGGAACCAGCTGGACGAGGCGCATGACAAGTTGGATGCCGCAAAGCTCAAGAACTCGTGGCTTATTCATCAGACCATCGTGCTCAACGCGCAGGTCGAGGCCGACTCGGCGACCCGGCTGCGCGAGGAAAACGCACTGGAGCAAGAAACGGCACGGTTGAACACGCTCCGCGAGCGGATTGCATCCATCCAAAGAGAAATCAATGACATCGACGAGTTGATCTTCTCCAAAGAAGAAGAGGCATCGCGGCTGCGGAAACACATGCGGACGATGCGGGCCAAGGCCGTGGAGACCAAGTTCCTCAACCGGTCCGCATCGCAACGGGTGGCGGTCCAGTGGAAGGACTCTATTTCCAAGGTCCAGGCCCTGCGCTCACACATGACTGCCAAAGGCTTTGGCGACCTGGTCTCACACGAGGCTTACAAAGAGGTGCGCCGAATGGTCGACGATCTGGCGTCAGGCAAGGTGACAGCGGCGAGCCTCCACGAGGAGGCCAAAGCCGAGCTTCGCGTCTCAGACTCGCTGGGCGAGATGGATGACGCTTCGAACTCGCTTCCGGGTCCGCCGGAGCAGAGCCAGTCGCTCGAGCTGCAGAGCTTGCCGGTTGGAACCGGAAACGGCTCTGGGACGCTTTCTTCCGACTCGGACGACTTTGTAGATCTTGTGCTCGGCAAGCTCTCCGCCACGATGCCCAGTCTGGACCCATCACTGCAGTCAGACGAGCCGCCCAGCTCGCCCAGGTCGCTGTCGCGGTCTACAAGCCGGTCAAGACTATCCGAGTCTCGGTCGCCTCCGCCTGTGGACGAGCGCGGCGAGACCAAGATGTACTCAGCGTCGTTGGCGACCATGCGGCCAGCCTCTGGGCCGATCCTCACCATGCCAACCATTCGTCGAATCGGTCTGGACCGACGCAATTCTATGAGCATCATGACCAAGTCGCCGTCGTCGTCGTCGCTTTTTCCCATCGGCTCCGAGTCGCCCCCGCACTACTCACCGTCTAGCTCGCCGACCGAGCAGTCGGTCGGCTCTGCCTCGCCCGAACTGACACTCACACTTGATTTCCAAACTGATCTTGAGCTTGAAGTGGATACACGCAAATCGTCGCCACGATCACCACTCTCGCCCCTCACGCCCTTTACGCCGCTGGTGGCAGCGCAGTCGCCGGTCTCGCCGCGGACACCGATGTTCATGCGGCCGTCGTCGTCGCCACGGCGCTCGTCGTCACTGGCACCCGAATCGCCATCATCGTCGTCGCCTCACGGCGGAAGAGTGTGACCGTCCAGCTGCGATCGCTGGACTGGCTGCTTGGCACCATTGACGAGATCTACCTCTTGCGCGAGGCGTCGGCTGAGCGGGCCAAGTGGTCGCTATCGCGGGCAATCCGCACGTGGGCCCGCAGCCAGGCAGCGTCACGGCGTGGAGCGCACGAGTCCGAAGCCTCGCTGTGGTACAACGTGGGCGAGCGGCGGTCGGAGCATCCAGAGATCTCGCTGTTTGAGAAGCTGGGGCGGAAGCGGTCCGAAGTGCTGTCGGTTGACGCCATCACCTGCTTTCTTGCTGTAAGGCGGGCGTTGGTGGGACCCGAGTTCTCGAGCAAGGATCGCGAGCACTTTGATCTTGCTTCGGCTTCGTACGTCCACGTCAAGCACAAGCAGCCGTCGGCGCCCATTGAGGCCGTGACCGAGGCCGTGGTCACCGTCGCCGGCGAGCATGGCATGGATCTGGAGGAAAGTCAGCTTGATATCAAGCTCTCGCTTGCAGCCGACGTCATCCAGGGCCACCAGCAATCGATTCGTGTCCACAAGGCGCTAACCATTTTTGTCGACCAAGTCATTCTTGCCAAGTAAAGCCAATTGCGGCTCAGACCCGCGGAAACGGAGGAGAGGTGGTGAAGTGGGGTGCCTTTACCTTGAACCCTTTGCGGTACGGAATGGACTCATTTATCCATCGCGCAAGCCGCGCTCCACAGACGTCGCAACGTCCATGGATTGTTGTAAGAGAGTAGTACAAAGTGATAATGGCTGCCACAACAGACCACAGTCGGCGATGCAGAGATGAGTGCCGCACGCGGCGCAAAAGGTCCGCGGCCGCCATCGCTTACCATGAAGCTTCCGGCAGGCGAGGCAGTCGCGTCGCACGGCGGCTCGCTGTGCGAAGTGGTGGTGACGAGCAGCCGCCGCAGAGGTGCGCTTTCGCTTGCGCGACGGCGCGGAGTTGGCGGCGGCGGCGCTGGCGGCAAGAAGGCGTCGATGATAGCCACGCGAGTCATGGCGGGGCGTGGGCTCGCGTCGGCGTAGAGCGCGTACGCGTTGATGAGCGCGGCGTCCAGAATCCAGTACAGGATGACGTGCCATCACTTGCGCGGCCACGCCGACCGGCAAGCTCGTCCGTCGCAAGAAGATCCATAACGCCCTCGCGCTCTCCCGTCCCGCCGCTGTGTTCAACTCTGTCATGCTCTCCTTCCCCGCTCGTCGGGGTCGTCAACAACAAGCTCCGCACCGTCCGCGCCCGCCGCTCCTCCGAATCGGCGGCGTACGGCACCTTGCGCGCCTCGCCCATAATATACTCCCAGGTCTGGCATCCTTCAGGCGGGCGTCTACGTGTCGGCCGCCATCACGTGCGGGCGCGCCTGCCACCCCAAGCCGCAGGCCAAGCAGGCGTCGTGCAGCATCCGCCGGTGATCTGGAAGTCAAACATCACCGAGTTGTTCACTTTGAGACGCGCGACAACGCGCCCGAACGAGCGTACCGTTCAGGGTTAGACGAACAGCCGACAGGCGGCCGGTTGGAGGGCAGGCCACTCGACTTGGAGAACCGACCGGTGGGAACTCACGGAGAGCTCACGTGGCAGTCATGGCAGCTGTGCAGGAGATGTATCGGTATGTGTGTGTGGGGGGGGGGGGGGGGGGGGGGGGAGGGGGAGGGGAGGGGAGGGGGAGGGGTAGTGCCGTACGGTGGTGGCGTCACGGGCGGTTGACGTGGGCAGCATCCGGAGCGTGGAGGGAGCTAGCACAAAGTGGGCATGGGCCCCTCGATCGGAGGAGCTGGCTGGGGTGA
>NW_013657673.1:388586-396529 GCF_000142905.1 Thecamonas trahens ATCC 50062 | reverse complement strand
ACCCGGGTGGGGGGTGGGGGAGGGGAGGGGATGCCTACGTGTGGCTGCGGTCCGTGGTGGTGAGGTCAGCGGCAGCGTCCATGACTGACAAAAGGCGGCGGCGGTGATACGGATGCGGGAATTGGATGGGGACGAACGTGGGGATATTGGGATGATCAGGAACATTCCGCCGGTGACAAGAACCTGGGCGACATTGGCGGCAGTGACGACGGGGGCGGCGCAGCTGGGTATGATCTCGCCGTTTACGCTGTACTTTAACTGGAATCTAATCATGCGCGGCGAGGTGTGGCGGCTCATCACGCCGTTTGTGTACTTTGCGTCGGCAGGCCCGCTGGACATGCTCCTGCATCTCTACTTTCTCATCCGCTACTGCCGGACACTAGAGGAGTTTCACTACGCCGGCCGAGTTGCGGACATGCTGTACATGATTCTGTTTGGAGCAGTGTGCATGATCGCCGCCGCCCCGTTTCTTGGCCTCCTCTTCCTCGGCGACTCGCTCTCGTTCATGACCGTCTACGTATGGGCACGTCGCAATGAGCACGTGCACATGAATCTGTTCGGCCTCATGCCGTTCACCGCGCCATACCTGCCGTGGATTCTGCTTGCCTTTTCCTTTGTCATGGGCCACTCACCCATCCCGGACCTGGTCGGCATTGTCGTCGGTCATCTCTACTACTACTTTGTCGACATCTACCCAGCCACCTCAGGCCGCCACCTCTTGGCCACCCCGCACTTTCTCCGCGTCCTCTGTGGCGACATTCGCGCACAGCCGCCGGCACCGGCTCCTGTTGCCGGTAACAATCCTGATGCCCCGCCCGCCCGGCCTGGCGGTTTTGCCTTTGGCGCCGACGAGTGATAGCCGCTCGCACCGTGCAGATGAACGTGCACTGTGCCGTGTGCGCCACTTGCAGTAAGATGACTTGCGGCTGTGCTGCCTTCCGCCGCACATTCCGTCACCGACCTGACCGCCGCTGGCCTTGCATCGTTCCGTGCCTCACATCCACATGCCTACACGCGCCTAGATTACGTGCCGTCTCATCCCATCATGGGGAAAATACCACGATCACGATGATTGACATAAAAGCAACCCAATCCCCCCCTCCTAGTCGGCCTCCATCTCAGCCCAAAGGCGTGACTCGACCCGTATGCGACTCGGCTCGGCCCTTGTGCGACTCGACAGCAGCGAATGGCAAAGAACCAACGACGTCGACGACTTTACGCCATGTCAGGAGGGCAAGGTAATGGCGGGCGAAAGCGCGAGCGGGAGGAAGATGATGAGAGTGGTGCTTCGGGAATAGGCATGGGTAGGCAAGGGAGATTTGGAGAGGAAGAGGAAGGTGGGGAAGAGGTGAGCGTGGGAGAGGATGGGGAGAGGGAGATAATAGCTTTGGTCATGGCTCGGCTCTTGGCCTCTCCTCCGAGTCGCCTACCAAGCGTGCTCGTGGTCTCGGCTCGGGGACTAGCGCTGGGCAAGGAAACGGGGACAGGACGGTGTCTGGTGCTGGGACCGGGGTGGGAGGGGAAGAAGAAGAAGAAGAGACTCGGCTGGGGACGGCACTGAGGGCAAACTGCTATCTGTTGCCCATGGAAGGCGAGCCGGTGGTGGTCCCGCCCGGAAAGGCCACCTTTGGTCGCCTCAATCTCGCCATCGATGACACCCATGTCTCTCGATCCTCCTTCCATACTCTGTGGGATCCGCATGCCCGAGTTCTCAGCATCGCCTCGGTTGGCCTCAACGAGATCCAGCTCCGCTGCATGGAAAACGTTGCCGATCGTGTTGCACTTGCCAAGGGTGACGCTGTCCAGGTCCATGACGGAGACATCATCTACCTCTACGAGTCGTTCCATCCACATCAAGTCCGCATCATTGTCTACGATCCTGCAGACCCCGTGGCTCCGGCTGCGTCGCTGATCCGGACTAGGACAGCGCTGCTCTCTGCCGACGACGGTACCAGCTCCAACAACGATGCCGAACATCACAGCGACGCAGAGGATGACGGCACTGGCAAGGCCTGTGTTCGCGACGCGGACGACGATGATGATGACGATGCTAGTGCGCTGCAGCCCATGGCTGTCTCGTTTGTCTCGCCCGAGGCCGCCGCTGCTGGCGCTCTCCCGCCGCTGCCGGTCATGGACGACACCGAGGTCCGCCGCCACCAGATGGACTTTCTCCGCCGGCAGCAGGTTCTCTACAACGAGCACTTGCTGCGCCAGCAAGAGATGTTTGTGCAGGAGGCCGCCATGGCCGCCCAGGAGGCGCGCGAGGAGGCCGAGCGCCTCATGATGTACCAGCAGCACATGTACTTTCAGGCGCAGGCCCAAGCTCGGGCCCAGGTCCAAGCTGAAGCCCAGGCCCAGGCCCAGGCCCAGGCTCAGGCTCAAGCCTCGTCTGCCGTACACTTGGCGGTACCCACTACCTCGTCAGGGCTGCAAAAGCTCGGGCACGCACCGTCGTACGCTCTGATGTCGTACTACGAGCTTCCAAGTGAGCTGAAGCGCGACCGTGAGCACAAGCCGGATCCAAAGCCAGAGCACGAGGCCGAGCTTGAGCCGGCGCCCGAATCTGAGACCGAGGCGGGGTCGCAGACGAGACCCATCCATGGCCCGACGATGATGGCGACAGCGAGCCGGATGTGAACGGCAGCGATGGGGAGCAGGAGGATCTCGGCGACGATGACGATGGCGAGGTTGAGGGAGGCAGCAACAGCGAGGCCGAAGAAGACGGGGATCTCGAAGGCGACCTTGACGACGACGGTCTAGGGGCGGAGGAGCTCGCAGAGATTGGCGACGAAGACGACGGCAATGAGGACGATGCACTTGATGATGGCCTGCTGGACGACCTCGACGACGACATCCCCCGCAGCCTCCGGTCATCAAGGTGTCCGCGCCGAGTGGTGTGTACGATCCAGAGTTGGACGAGTTGGACGACGACGATGGCGTGGCAGCAATGGAGTTTGCATCGATCATTCTGCCGCGCTCCCATGATGACAAGCCCCTTGCAAACGAGGACAACCACAACGAGCTCGAGGCTGAGCTTGACGACAACGAGCTCGAGGCCGAACTCGATGACGAGCTCGACGACGGACTTGATGCCGAGCTCGACGAAGGACTCGACGACGAACTCGACGACGGACTCGACGACGGGCTCGACGACGGGCTCGACGACGGACTCGACGACGGACTCAATGGTGTCATTGGCGGTGGCGACGATGACGGGGGCGGGGCATTGGCGGTGGCGACGATGACGGGGCGGGGCGGGTAGCAATCCCTCCTCTACGGTGCTTGCGTCGTCGATTTCAGACTTTACCTCGCTCGCTCGATTCCTGGAGGCGCTCCCGAGGTCATCGCTGGAAGAGTTCACTCTCGCCCTGATCAAGCATGATGAGGCGAGTCTGCTCCCGTTCGGCATCAAGCTCGCGAAGGCACTGCAGCTGCGAGCTGCAGCCAATGAGGTGTGAGTGGGCTAGCAGGTGATCAGACGGTAAAATAGTCCTCCTTGCGGAAAAGCAGCTCCTGGACGTGCTCGGACGACGGTGGGACGTCGGCGAGTGTGGACTGGAGCGGAACCATCGACGATGACACGGCAGTGCTGGACGAGCCCGCAGTGACCGACGATATCGGGCGCGACGATGGTGGCGGAGCGGCCGAATCGGGCGAGAGGATGGTGGCCGAGGGGCCGGCGGCATCGCCAGCGGCGCTAGCAGAGGCGACCGATGGTGGCGCGAGGTGCGGGGCAAAGCGGTCACGGAAGCGCGGGGCGAGCCACGGATGCGAGAGTAGGGCGAGCGCAGGCCAGCGGTCGGCAGGATCCCAGGCGAGGCAAGCCGAGAGAAAGTCGACAAAGAGGGGTCGTGGCAGCCAAGGGCGGTGCTGAGGTTGGCCGGTGTCGGCACGCGGCGGCCAGGTGCGAACGAGCGCATATCACGGAGCTGCAGCTGCGGGTCGTCGGCGCTGACGCCCATGACCAAGAGCTCGCGGCGGGTGGCAGCGCGCAAGACCGACTGCGGAGGATCGCCAAGGATGTCGCGGATGAGAAGGAGCAGCTCTGACTCGTGGCGGGCTGGGAAGAGCGGGCGGCCGGTGTAGACCTCGGCGAGCACACAGCCGAGCGACCACACGTCGATGGCAGTGGTAAACGTCGAGCCGAGGACGATCTCGGGCGCGCGGTAGTAGCGGGTCTGGATATACATCTGGGTATTTCGCATGCCTGCCAGCTCCGAGGTGCAGAGCCGAGGTCGATGACCTTGACGTCGGTGGCAGCCGGGTTCCGGACGAGGATGTTTTCGGGCTTGAGGTCGCAGTGAACAATCTGAAGAGCGTGCAGGAGGGCAAGCGCCGAGGTGACCTGGATGGCCATGTCCTGCAGCGCAAGCATGGTCAGGTTACGCGAGTAGCGGTTGACCTTGACCACATTCAGCAGGTTAGAGCTCATGAGCTCAAAGACCATACACAGATGCCCGCGGAACTCAAAGTGGCGGATAAGCCCGCCGATCGAGTCGGCGCCGACGGCGAGGACAGCGCGCGCAATGTCGGTGTCGGCGGGTGCAGCGTCGGGCGGATGTGGTGCAGCGGCGAGCGCGGCGGCGACGTCAAAGGTGTCATCGGTGAGCGCTTCGCGGCCACGGGCGACAGCGTTCAGATGCCCGATTTCCGAGAGGGCGATGTGGCGAAAGACGCGCTTGTTCTTGATGATCTTGATGCCACATGTGGTGTGGGTCTTGTGGTCAAAGACCTTGACAACTTGCGAGGTTACGCCGCAAGAGAGCATGCCAAGGACCTCGTAGCGAAAGGCGATGTGGTCGTGGACCGAAAGCGCGTACTCGCCGTCGGGAGTGTCGAACGAGTCAAGAAAGGCATCGTCGCCGAGTGCGGCCGAGGTTGTGAGGAGACCGACGGAGAGCTCGTCGAGGCCGACGCGCTTTGCGGTCTTGAGTGACGAGGCCGTCGGCCCGCGCTTGCGTGCGTAGGGCCCAGCAAAGTAGACTAGGTCGTAGCCGAGGATCTCCGACTGCTCGTGCGGGGTGAGATACGGCTTGCAGAGAGCAAGGGCCTCGAGCGGCGGACGCGGCGGCTGGAGAAGAGCGGTCAGCTTTTTGCGCTCTAGCATGAGCAGGCCGAGCTGGTAGATGCACATGGGCTGTCCGATGGAGACGAGGTTGACGACCGAGGTCGGCAGGCGGCCACCAAACTCGACATGCGAGAAAAAGGTGACCATCGAGTCGGCCTCGCCGTACGGCTCGACAAACCAGGATGAGGCCTTGACATGGCCGCGGACAACGCCGTCCATGTGCGGACAGAGCGGGTGGACCGCGCCGGTGGTGGCCGAGACAAAGCACCGGTTCGAGTTGGTGACGCCGTTGTACATGACACACGCAAAATCGCGAGCGTGCTTCATCAGGCACCGCGAGGTGACGTGAAATGCATGGACGATCTGGCAGCAATGGTGCTCGTCCTCGGAGAGCTTGACAACAACGTCGAGCGACTTGAGTGTCTTTTGTAGAACCGGCGCGAGTGCGGGTTGGCCAGGACATGGTAGACCGACTCGGGTGGGACGCCGACGACGCCCTTGCCCAGAAAGGCGTGCGAGGCCGAGCCGGGCATGGTCCGCTTGTAGATGAGGACGCCACGGTTGAGCTTGGCAAACTTCCAGCCTGTGGCTGGCTGCTGCGTCTCGTAGTTGAACGGCGAGATGTGGGCCATCGACGCCGCCACCCGGATCATCTGCTCGGCCGCCGCGCGCCCAGCCTTGAGATACGGATCAACCTCCATGCTCGCCTCTGCCGACGGGCCTGCCACATCAGTGCCAGCGCCCGATGCCATGCTCCTTGTCCGGGCAAGTGGCGAAGGGGCTGATGTCGATGCTGGCGATTGCGAGACCGTCGATGACGACAAAGCCGGCGAGAGCAGGCCACGGAGCGGGGTGGGCGGGCCGGGGAGGCCAGCAGGAGAGCAGACACCCGAGGCAGCAAGGAGCGATCGAATGGCCTTAAGGACTCTGAGTTGAAGACCAATGGTAGGCACACCGACCTTGTCCAGCACATCGACATCGACCATGTCCAGCACACCACCATCAATGCCCTCGGCAACCACAGCAGCAATGACTTGGTCGTCAAGGTGGACCTCGGGCAGGGAGGCCAACCAATGGCCCACCTCCTCGGCACTCCACCGCTCTACATGCTGCCCATCTGGGATGTTCCCCTCTCCCTCGGGTCCAACCTCAGGAGGGGATGTGGTTGTACCGTCCTCGTCTGCCATGCGAGGTGAGTGAGGTGCAGGTGCAAGCAGGGGGGGGGGGGGGCACCACGGGTTGGGTGCCAGGAGCAAGTGCCACACTTTCTGTGGTTCCACGCAGGCCGACAATGGGTGACAGTTCCTTTTTTTCTTCCTTTGCTGCCTTTTGGTCGTAGTGACAGCAAGGCCCATGGCGTGGCCCAGGAGACGTGGTAAGATGATGGACACTTCTTGGGCATGAACGTGTGACGGGCGTGATTGTGGCGGGTGATGGATGGCAAGCCCGGGTGAGTCAAGTTAGGGGGGATCTGTCGCAAGAGCGCCATCTCATCCATCATGGACTACGTCGGATCTCTGCGTGCAGGTAACGACATGGGCTGCTACGGCTCGACAAAGAAGAGGCCGTTGAAGATGTGGCGCAGGCCGGAGCCGGGGTTGGAGATGACCCGGCCAGGGCCGACGCCGGGAGCGTCATTGATCCACAACGTCGACGAGCCGCCCTGGTCAAGTGCCATGGCTGATGACGCGCCGACAACGTCCTTGAGAAAGTAGGCCATGGGAGCAGCCGAGATGCCGCAAGTCGGATCGTCGGCGTGGCATCCGTCGTGGCCGTCGGCCACAACGAGAGCGACGGAGAGTACACCGCCCGCGGAGGAGACGAGTCCGAGCGCGCTGTTGGATGAGTGTGACCAGATGTTGACGTTGAGATCGTCTTCGGGGATGGCAAACTCGCCATCGTTGACAAGGATGGGCCCGGCGGCGAGGGCATGGCGCGTGCCGGGCAGAACCTGCTCACCGCGGTGCAGGACGCCAATGTGCGAGCTGGCACCGTCCATGACAAGTACCGCCGGACGGGCGTAGCCGGGCTTGTCGCAGTTGTACGAGTGGGCGACGCCATCGATGACTGTGGCGCAGTCCCCAATGCCCCAGCTCGGATGGTCGGCCGAGACGTTGCGGGCGGCCTCGGCGCGATCCTTGGTCCAGCACACATCGTCAACAAACGACTTGTCGTCGAGACGAAAGAAGAAGCCCCCGTTAATGGCGGCAACTGCACCAGGGACGCCCTGGGCGATCGCCGGTAGCGGCGCTAGCTGGCCGTCACTCATCGGCGCCACAGCTGCCCGCATCGCCACCGCGCGCGGGCCGTCCAGCGCCGCCTCGACTAGATTGAAGACAAGCGGGCCAACATGCCAAGGGCGGATGATTCCAAGCTTGTCCTCTGCCCTTCCCGAGCCAGTGCAGTTGATCTGTCGCCACGCCACGCGCCCGCTTCCCACGCTTCCTGAATCGACGTCCACACAGCTCCAGTGCGACGGATACGTACGTCCCGCCACCGCCATCACCGCCATCACCGCCAGACCCACCAAGACCAGCAAAGGAGTAAACCACCAACCGCGCTTCATCTGCCGAGCAAAACGGTCTCGTTGCACGAGGCAGGAGAACATGGCAGGAGTGAGTGTGTGATCGGCTTCTGGGCCCGCCCCTGCACGCGAGCATGCGCGCCGATGAGACATCCCAGCCCAGCCCGCGCCACGGCAGAAATCGCCACCCCCACCCACCCCGATCTTCTCCAACAGCATACCACAAACCACAGGTCGCCACCTCCGAGTTCCACCCCGCATCGCCATCCCCTCCCCCCCCCCCCCCCCCCCCCGCCCCCCCACCCCCCACCCCCCACCTCTGCCCTCCACACCCACACACATTCGGCGATA
>NW_013657673.1:386406-388160 GCF_000142905.1 Thecamonas trahens ATCC 50062 | reverse complement strand
ACTCCCCCCACCTCTGCCCTCCACACCCACACACACACCCACACACGCCCACACACACACACACACACCTCCCCAACCAACCTGCCCACATCCCACCACACCCCACACACACATCTTACCCGCGTCCTTCCCCACCAACCGCGACGGGTGTACCCCTATCCCCCCCCCCCCCCCCACCCACCAACCGGCCATGGCGAGCCGTGGGCAAGGAGACGATGCAGAGGAACAAGGCATGGCGGAAGGGAACAACTCGAGGTTCCATACGGCCGGATGCACGCTGTTTACCACACCAGAATCACTTACTCTGTCTCGGTTAGTCGGCCACGATCCGCTGCCGGATGATGTGTTGCCGTCAGATGGTCAACATCCGGAGCTGCCCGAGGTGTGGATGGATCCAGATGATGGCCTGCTCTCAGTGGCCAACGTTGCAGAGAACGTCTGTCTTGTCGCCTACCTTACCATTCTGCCACCGTTTGTTGTTGTCGATGCCGACGGCGATCGCTATCCCTCGGCCCCGGCACAGACCGCAGACGCGGACGGTCCCATCGATGTCACCACACTCGTTGTTGTCGTCCCTCCGACTAGCGTCGTGGACCTCGGTTATGTCGAGCACGTCGACGTGGATGCTGGTCTTGACCCCCGCCGCTTTTTGACGATCCGGATGCAGTGCTCGAGGCCTACACTGCCGCGCTGGTCTCGGACATCTCGGAGCTGGCGGTGGCCGACTGGGCCGACGCCTGCCACGGCGCGCTGGCACTGCGCCAGCCCGAGGCTCTCGATGCGTATGTGGCGAGCTGCGGAGGTGATGTGTACCCTCTGCCAATGGAGGTGCCGCCAAGCGCAGCCCCGGGGACGTACTGCTGCTCGCAGGGCGTGTGCGGCGCCTTTACTCACTTTCTTCCGCACACTCGGCACGCGTATGACCTTGCATGTCCAGCGGGTACACCATTGCGTGCCATTGCTGCTGGCACGGTCGCTTCCGTCCGCGACGGCTCCAAGGCGTGGGGTGGCCACACCGGCAACCTCTTTGGCTGGAATTCGATCTTGATTGCCCTCGACAATGGCCGCTTTGTTGAATATGTCCACATCGCACCGGGCTCGCTGACCGTGGCCGTCGGCGATGCCGTCGCCGCCGGCGACGTCATCTGCGCCTCGGGCCAAGCTGGCTTCTGCCCCTCGCCACACCTCCACATCCAGCTCCACAGCTCGGACGCTCCCGATGCACCGACCATTCCGTTTTGCTTCCTCCACCCCTCCTCGAACGCTCCGTACGTTCCGATCGCTGGCCACGACCTGCCGCCCACCACCGCGACGCCCCTCTCCCTCCCCGCAGCAGGCGAGATCACGCCACCGTCGCCGTCGCCGCTCTCCGACCGATAACACGACACAGCACGCTAGAACATAGCCAACCGTGCAGTCCAGCCCTTCACTTCCGTGGTCCATCTCCTTTCTCTCTAACCCAAGCTAGATCTCATCGAGCTCGCCAATCAAGCCCTTGTCCCTTGCCGTCGAAGCGACACCAGACAACCGAGATGACTGCCATCCCCCTCCCCTCCCCGCCTTCCCCCCTCAAAAGGGGGTCAAATTTTTTATCACATACACCCCCCACACCCCCCCCCCCCCCCCCCACCCCACCCCCAGCGCCACCCACCCACAAACACAAACACATACAACCATACACAACATAAGTCACCACCATCCCCATCCCCATCCCCATCCCCATCCCCATCCCCATCCCACCGCCCACACGCACC
>NW_013657673.1:362901-386224 GCF_000142905.1 Thecamonas trahens ATCC 50062 | reverse complement strand
CCCCTCCCCCACCTACCCCTTGCCGTCCACACACACATACACGCACGCCCACACACACACACACACTCCAAGTCACACTCCAACCCCCATACTCCCCCCTTACTATGCACCTCCGGCACGTGACGACGCTGGCGGGGAGCAAGAAGCGCGACCACCGTGTGGACGCACTGGCGTTTGCGGGCAACAACATGCGGCTGGCGGCTGCGACAGCCGACCGGGTCGTCCACCTGTTCGACCCTGCGTCTGGAGAGCGGAAGGACAAGTTTGCTACCAAACCAGGTGGTGGCAAGGGTGCGGCCAAGTCGTACAAGGTCGTGGCTATGGCCTTTTCACCAGACTCGACCAAGCTCGCCATCGCCCAGTCAGACTCGACGGTCTTTGTCTACAAACTTGGCGCAGAGTGGGGCGCCTCAAAGGCGATCTGCAACAAGTTTGCCGCTGCAGCGCCGCTGACGGCCCTGGTCTGGCCAGCGCTTCGGCCAAATGAGCTTCTCTTTGGCGACGCGTCCGGTGCGGTCAAGGTTGGTAACCTCAAGCGGAAGAAGGCAGCGCCGCTGTACGATACCGACTCGCCGCTTGTCGCCGCCGCGCCCGGCCCATCGGGCCACTCGGCCGTCTTTGCCCACCTCGACGGCACGCTCTTTGTCTTTGAGTTTGACCACGACGGCGCACCGGCGAGCCACTTTAAGGCCTCGGTGGCGCCGGCCGTCCCGCTGAGCGTCGGCTGGGGCTCGTCCATCCTCGTTCCGGCCTCTGACAACAAGGTCTACTGCCTCACCGCCGACAATCCGCCGGCGACTTCGCAAGTTCCGCTCGACTTTTCACGCGACCCTAGCTACGGTCCGCTCACCACGCTCGCCGTCTCGCCGTCGGGCGCCGCTGCCGTCCTTGGCTCGTACTCGGCCATCTACCTCCTCACCTGGTCACCCGCGCGGAGCCGCTGGGTCATTGCCGGTACCAAGCCGGCATCCGGCATGGGCGCACTCTCCTCGTTTGCCTGGTCACCGTCGGGCTCACGGCTGGTTGCCGGCTCGGCCCCGGGCTGCATGGAGATGTTCGACGCTGCCCTCAAGCGTGCCCGCTACCGCGGCCAGTTTGAATTTACCTATCTCGCCGCCAACCAGGTCCTTGTCAAGCCGCTTCTTGCTTCTTCGGCCATCCCCGAGTCTGCTGCCTCGGACGGGGTGCTCGTCAAGGCCGAGCGCGGGCCCGAGATCGAGAAGATCAACATTTTTCAAGGCCGCTACCTCATCGCCACCACTCCGACCTCGCTCCTTGCGGCTGACCTCGGCCGCCTGGCGGTGTCGGAAATTCCCTGGGCCGGCTCGGGCAACGAAAGTTCTACTTTGACAACCCGTCCGTGTGCATGATCTTCAACGCCGGCGAGCTGACGCTCGTCCAGTACGGCGTCTCCGTCCCGCTCGCCACTGTGAGGACCGAGGTTGTCAACCCGCACCGGCTCTCCATCTGCGTCCCGTCGCAGCTGGCCGCTACTCCGGCCAAGCTCGCCTACCTCCTCGACCCTTTCACCATCTCTGTCTCGACGCTCGCGTCCGACGCCTACGACGCGGCTGCGGTCTCGATCACTCACGACAAGAAGGTCGACTGGCTCGAGCTCTCTCGCAACGGCGACTATCTGCTCTTCCGCGACAAGACCAAGTTCCTCTACCTGGTCTTCCTTGAGGCGGGCTCGGGCAACGCATCGCGCGAGTCTGTCGCCGCTGCCGACGCCGGCCCGGGCGCCCACGCGCCTGGTGACAAGGTCACGCTCCTCTCGTACTGCTCCTACGTTCAGTGGGTGCCTTTTTCGGACGTAGTGGTTGCCCAGTCGCGCTCGACGCTCCACGTCTGGTACTCGGTTGCGTCACCGTCGTCATGCGAGACTTTCCCCATTGCTGGCGACGTCGACTCGATTGTCCGTGCCGACGGCACCACGTACGTGGCCGTTGATGATGGTTTCAACACCTCGCAGGTGGTTCTCGACGAGGGCCTTATCGAGTTTGGCGCTGCCCTGCAAGACTCAGACTTTGGCCGCGCCATTGCCATGCTCGAGGTGCTCGACCCGGCATCGCCGCAGGCAGCCGGCATGTGGGCCACGCTTGGTAGCCTTGCGCTGGAGGCCGGTAACCTCGTGGTGGCGCACAGGTGCTACGCGGCGACCGGCGACGTGGCCAAGGCCGCGTACCTCAAAGACGTGCTGGCGCTGGCGCGGGCCTCGGTCGATGGCGCCTCACACTACGCGGTCCAGGCGCGACTGCTGGTGCTTCGCGGCACACCTCGCGAGGCCGAGTCGCTACTCCTTCGCTACGGCGGCGAGGCCGGCGTCCAAGAAGCCATGCGCATGTGGCAGGGTCTGCACAAGCACGGCGAGGCGCTGCGGGTCGCGCGCGAGGGTAACTTCCCGGGCCTGGCCACCTACAAAGAGGAGTACTTTGGCTGGCTGATGGAGACGGCCCAGTTTGGGGAGGCAGCCAAGTTCAAGGCCGATGAGGGCGAGTTTGCCGATGCCATTGCCCTGTACCTGCAGGGCTCGCTGCCTGCCCGCGCCGCGTCGCTGGTCACCGAGCGTGGGCTCGACGTCTCGGCCGACGTGCTGGAGCGCATCGGGACTGCGTTGTTCAACTCGCGGAACTACTCCAAGGCCGGCGAGTTCTTTGAGCGGCTCGGCAAGTCAGACCGCGCGCTTGATGCCTACCGCCAGGGCGGTGCGTACGGCAACGCGGTGGCGCTCGCACGGCGAGTCACCCCGGGTTCGGTGACCGGGCTCGAGGAGGAGTGGGGTGACTACCTGGTCAACGCCAAGAACTACGACTCGGCTGTGAACCACTACGTCGAGGCAGGTGCGTACGTCAAGGCGCTCGAGGCGGCGATGAAGGCGCGGCTCTACACCAAGGCCCTCTCCCTGCTCAACTCACTGCCAGCCGACTCGGCAACAGGGTACGCGCTCAAACTCGCGGCTCACTTTGACGAGGTCGGCGAATACGAGTCGGCCGAGACGCTGTACATGCGGTGTGACCAGCCACGGTCGGTGGTGGAGATGTACACCCGCGCTGGGAGGTTTGCCGACGTCTCGCGGCTCGCCGGCCACCTCGAGCCCGGCGAGCTTGCCTCGCTCTACTTGGATCAGGCCGGTAAGCTGCACGCGGCAGGCAAGCTCGCCGACGCCGAGCGCATGTACATCGAGGCTGACGAGCCAGACTCGGCCATCCAGATGTACAAGCAGGCCGCCCGGTACGACGACATGATCCGGTTGGTCTCGGTCTTCCACAAGGACCTGCTCCTCGACACCCACCTGCATTTGGCGCAGCAGCTCGAGTCAGAGAGCCGGCTGGGCGAGGCCGAGAAGCACTACCTTGCCGGACAAGATCCCAAGGCCGCAATCAACATGTACCGCGCAGCTTCGCGGTGGGACGACGCCTACCGGGTCGCGCGCGAGGCCGCGCCGCAGGCCATCGCCAACCAGATTGCCTACTACTGGATCAAGGCCGAGCAGCTGCCGTCGTCGATTGTGGGCAAGCTTGGGCTGGCCCCGCCGGCGGTGGCCTACGCCATGGACTCGGGCGAGTGGGAGATGGCGACCGAGCTTGCCCACGAGCACTCAGCCCGGCATCCAGCCCTTCTTGGCCAGGTCCATATCAAGCGCGCATACGTGCTGGAAGATGCCAACAACCTCGCCGAGGCTGAGACTCACTTTATTGCGGCGGGCCGGCCGCGCGAGGCCATCCTCATGTACGCCCACGCCCACGACTGGGCAGCGGCGACCCGGGTGGCGCGCGAGAACGATCCGTCGGCCATGAAGGATATTTTTGTGGCGCAGGCCAAGGACGCCGCCGAGCGTGGCGACCTCGAAGCCGCCGAAAAGCTCTACCTTCGCGTCGAGCGGCCAGAGCTAGCCATCGAGATGTTTGTCGAAGCCGGCGACTGGCCCTCTGCTCTCCGCGTTGCCCGCGTCCACACCCCGCACGAGCTCGGTGAGGTTCAGGCCCGCTATGAGCGGTCGCTGCAGTCTGCCGGCTCAGCGTCGAAGGAAGGCGTGCTCGAGCAGGCATCCGTCTGGGTTGACCAGGGCGAGTACTCTAAGGCGATCGACACGTACCTCGGGCTCTCGCCCGACGAGGTGGCGGACCACGACTTTCTGGAGGAGACCTGGGAGCGACACCTTGTCCCGCTGGCCATCAAGTTTGTGCCGGATCGCGTGGCCGAGGTCGTGACCAAGGTCTCGACCATGCTTGTTGACATGGGTCGCGTCCAGGTTGCCGCCGACCTCTACGCCGAGGTCGAGATGTACAAGGAGGCACTCGACGTTCTCATGTCTGCCGAAATGTTTGATCGCGCCGTCGACCTTGCCGCGCGTCGCGCACCAGGCTTTTCCGATTATGTGGCGGCCGAGAAGCGAGCATGGCTCGTCAACCGCGGCGACGCGTCGAGCCTGCTTGCTGAAGGCGACACTCGCGCCGGGCTGGAGGTCCTTGCCTCGCAGGGCGAGTGGGAGCGGGTGCTCTCAACTGCAGACTCGTTGCGCGATCCAGAGCTGCTCACCGGGTACACCACACGCTACGTTTCGCAGCTGCTCGAGTCTGGCAGTGAGTCCAGATTCGTGGAGGCTGTCCGGGTGTACGCTCGGTATCCACCTCTGGCGCTCGCCCAGCACATGCCGCTCTTTGCCCGCCTGGCCAAGGAGGTGCTCAGCGGGATGGAACTCGATGTAGTGAGCGAACTCAAGACCTTCCTTTACGCCCTGGTCCGGCAGGGCCTGCCTGTCGGCCAGGCGTCGACGAGGAAGCCGGTGCCCTCGAGCAGTATCTGCTCCTTGCGCACCTGCTCAAGGTCAAGATTCAGCTTGACACGGCGGCAGAGACTGGCAGGGGGACGCCTCGCAGCTTCTGGTCCGTCTCTCGTTCGCGCTCCTCCGCTACGCGCACGTCCTGCCTGCGGATCGGCTCTTCTACGAGGCTGGAGCGGCCGCAATCAAGGCCGGCTCAGTGGCAAGCGCGTTTGTGGCCTGGAACCGGTTTGTTGACATTGCCGACGCCATGCGTGACGGCGAGTTGGTCGGCGACACTCTGTTTGACGAGACCGACGTCCCGCGTGACCTGTTTATTCCGGAGGAGTCGGCGGCCTTTGTCCCGCACGCCGAAGTCGAGCGCATCCGCAACTGGGTCATCGAAAAGGGCATGGAGGAGGTTGAAGGCAAGCTGGACGGCTCGCCGTGCGCGCGGTGCGGCGCGTTCAAGTGGGCTGGTGGCCTCGTGTGCACCGCCTGCGGCGATGCCGGCTCCGACGTGTGCATCGTGACTGGTGAGGCCGTCGGCGCGTCGGGCGCGTCGGGCAAGGCCTGCAACGCCTGCGGCATGCTCGCCGCTGCCGACGCGTGGAACGCTTGGATCCGGGTCGGAGGTGGCTCTTGTGCGTGGTGTGGCGAGCGAGTCTCGCTCAACTGGCAGTGAGGGTATTAACACAGCACTGCACTGCGGCTTTCATTCATTCACGGCGGATGCCGGCTCCGCGACGACGCCGTGCACGACCACGACGACGCCGTGCACGACCACGACGACGCCGTGCACGACCACGACGACGCCGTGCACGACCGCGACGGCGCCGTGCACGACCGCGACGGCGACGTGCGCGACCACGCCGGCGACGTGCACGACCACGACGACGACGTGCACGACCGCGGCGGCCTACCTCGGCCTTTCCGTCGCCATCGCCATCGCCATCGCCATCGCCGGACTCGCTGGACTCACCGTCATCATCGCCAAAACATCAAGCTCGGCCATGGTGGCGAGCGGAAGCTTGTGGGCACCGCCCTTGCCCATGACCTGATCAAGGTTCACGGCACGGAACTTGGTGTTGAGCATCTCGCAGCACTCGTTGACGTCGAGAGTGAGTAGCGAGAGATCGGGCGCAAAGACCCGGAGATGGCCGACAGTCCAGCCCTGAATGTCTGCACGGACCGAGCGGGCGTAGACAATGTGGACGCCCTTCGGCAGGACAGTGCGGACAAAGACCTGCGGCTCAGTGGCGGGAGCTAGATCAACGAGGGTTGTGGTGTTGATGGGCGGAGAGCCAAACTCAAAGTTGAAGCCGGCCTCGTCGTCGTCGTCGTCGTCACCTTCCACTGGGGCGGCAAATTGCGGCTGAGTATCACCACGACGGAGGGTCTCGATGCGGATGCCGACGGCGTGGACAAGATCGTTAGTTCTACGGTAGACCGGATGCGATGGATCCGACGCTTCGACAAACAGCTCCATGTCAGACTGGTAGAGTGCGACAATGACTTCGGTCTCCGAGGCGACAGTGATGCGGACAGACGGCGCGTGCCACCACGCGTCCTCAGCTTCAGCCGAGGCCTCGACAAGATCGGCAAGTGGCGTGAACGAGTCGAGCGGCGCGATGCCATCCTTGGCCATGACGTTGTCAAGCGTCCACTGTGTCTCAAACGACGCGTGGCCCCAGCCGTCCGGGATGGGGTAGCAGGCATCGACGGCGGTAAAGTAGGTGGCAAAGTCCTCAATGGACATGAAGAACAGGCCGTCGTCGACCTTGGACTCGGTAGCACCTGCAGCGGCGCGGAGCTTGGCAGTCCACAGCGGCGAGTCATCGGACCAGGCACCGGACCACTCGCCAGAGCCGTGCGGATTGCGAATCTGCAGCAGACGCGTCTTGGTCTTGTTCTTGAGCTGGACGGCCTTGACAATGCCGTACGCATGGTTGTACACAATGCCGGTCTCGGGATCAGTATCAAAGTTTTCGGGATCGTCGTGCGCTCGTGAGCATGCAAGCAGCGCCCCAGAGTCAAAGGCAGCCAGCACCGTGTCCCAGAGTGTGGCAAGCGCGCCAGGAGTGAGCGCAGCCGGAAGCGGGACGGCCATGGCCATGCCACCGGTCATCTCCATCATGGCAAAGCGTTCGAGACCGCCATCAATGGCCTCGTAGCAGCCGTACATGGCAGCGTACGCCTTCTCGATGAGCGGTGCATACAGCTGGCCGCGGTCCTCGCCCCAGGCAAAGAGCGGCTTGCCTGAGGGTGTGGCCGGGACAAGGTCGTCGATGGTGACCAGCTTGCGGATGCCAAATCGGTAGAGCGAGAGCGCGTACGCGCCCATGATGATGTCGTAGCCCACAAAAAGATCGCGGAGCATGGCGTCGGCATGGCGTGCTGAGGCCATGACGTTGAGCGACGAGATGAGATAGCAGTCGCCGATGCCACCCTGCTCGATCGGGCACGGAAAGTCGTCGGTTGATGACGGGAGGATACACGGTAGCTGGGTCGATGCCAGGGGGCGTCTTCTCCAGCAAGTGTGGCGGTGTAGGCATCAAGGAGAGAGACCCACTCGTGCTCCGGGTGGGCGATGTACTCGTCCGGCGGTGGCTTGGCCGGGTTGAGCCAGAGCGACGACGCCGCGCCCGAGATAAACGACGAGTCCGAGTAGCGGGTCCCTGCTGCCTTGGCAGACTTGAGAACGGTGGAAAAGGCCGAGTAGTACGAGCCGGATGCAAGGCGCCAGGACGCGTCCGACGCCGCATCGGACACCATCGAGAACGAGAGACCAGCCTTGTCGATGACCTTAAACTCGACCTCGGCGAGGATCTCACCCCACGAGTCACGGAGCGCCAGTCCATAGCGGGCGCCGGGTGAGAGGAGCCGCCACAGAAGCGGAGAAAAGTGGCAGTGCCGGTTGTCTCGCCGACTTGGCGATCGAGCGTGACTGAGAGGCCCGGTAAGCCGTCGGTGACTGCCTCGGTTTTGCCGACAACGGCAACAGCAAGGGTCATGGCCATGGCCTCGGCTTCTTCGGTAGAGATGGACCAGGTACACACGAGGGGGGCGCCGTACTGGACCTTGGACTTGCTGTCGGCAATGGCAATGGACCAGCCCGAGGCAGCACGTTCGGCAGCAGCGGCAGCGGCAGCAGTCTCGTCGATCATCTTGGCAGTGAACGGAGCGGAGCGGCCACGGACAGCGGTCGAGGTGACCACAAAGGCCTCGTAGACGACGTCGTGCTTGAACACTGCTCCAGCATACGAGTCATCGATCTCGTACGAACCAGACGCTTTGGTGATCTGGGTAGCGGCGACAGTGCCCATCATGCCCTTGCCCACTGGCGCGATGTAGAGCATCTCCATCCCGAGTGTGTAGTCGGATGGGAACGACCAGGTGACCGAGAGCCCCTCGCCAGCGGCCACAACACCCGCCTTCTTGGTCACAACCTCGATGGTCAAGCCATCAAGCTCCATGTTGTGGTCAAACGTATCACCGTCGTGCGAGAGGCCGGCGACAACGGCATCAGAAGTGATGCCGACATCACCAAAGATGACCTCTCGCGACTCATCGCGGAACATGGTGTCGAGCGTGACGGGCTTGTCAGCGACAGCAAGGAGCATGCCGCTGCTGTCGCCGACAACGGCCACGTACACTCCCTCGGAGAGCGCAGCGGTTGGAATCATACGCGAGCCGTAATAGCCGATCCGTGGATCCATGCCCTCAGGCACAGCGTCGTCAGCGTTGTCGTCAGGCTTGGCTTCAGGAGCGGCTGTTGACGACGACGCTGCGGCACCGCCTCCACCTCTGGTGCGGGAGGAGCGGCCACGACCGCGGCCGCCACCACCACGACCACGTCCACGGTTCGATCGCCGCGCACGAGTACCCCCGCTCTCTTCCTCCTCCTGCTCCTCGTGCTCTTCGCCGTCTAGAGGAGGAACAAGATCAGCAGCAACCGTTGCTTTTGTCCGGGCAAACCTGGCACCTGGCTTGGGTGCCTTTGCTTGAGGAACAAGGCCGATCCAGAGGCCGGCAGCTGCGCCGGGCGTCTCTGGACCAGGGCCGTACCAGTCTATGCGCATGGGTGATGGCTTGGAGAGGCGGAGGCCGTGGGCAAAGAGGTATGGCGATGGTGAGAGAAAGAAGGTGTCTGCAGCAGGGACAAAGACGGTGGACTCGTCGACAGCAACGGTGTCGAGCCCGACGAGCAGAACCGCGCGGAGAGTGCGGCGCGGAGGGAGCGGCCGCTTCTGCGGCGAGTACTCCAGCTGCGCTGATGTAGTGCTACTAGAAACCATCGTCTGCCAGTATACATCATATGCAGCCTCGGCTGCGATGGGAACGAGAGCAAGCGTGGCCGAGTACGCCTCCTTGGCCACAGCAACATCAAAGACAAGCGGCGGGGCCCCATCGCCAAGAGCGATGGGTACCAGCACCGGTGACGACGAGCTCTTTCCCCCCGCGACCGCGACCCGCCACCCTTTGCCTTGGACGCCCCAGCCGAGCCCTTTGCGTAGCAAACAGAGAAGCGGCCCTTGCCCGACACGGCGGTGGTCATCTTGCGGGCAAGAGCACAGATTAGATCAGCCTCAGCCTCGGCCTCTTCAACCAGCGCCTCCTCTTCATCTTCGTCCATTTCGATCTCACCACCATCACCACCGCGACCAGCATCAACGTCATCCGAGCCATCGCGGTCATCATCAGAGTCCACCAGTTTGGGAGGAGCCGACGAGACAGATGCCGGCGGAAGACCCTTACGACCACGACGGGGCTTGGCCTTGGCCTTGGCCTTTGACTTTGGTTTGTTCTTTCTGGCAGATGCAGATGCGGTCGATGCAGATGATGCCCGTGCCTGGGTTGACGAGCCGCAGCCCATGGTAGAGAACGGCCTGCTCGTGGTGAAGAGGAATGGCGTGGGTCGGGCCAAAGTCCGTTGGTGAAGATAGTTGGAAGCAGAGGGAGGGAGGGGGGGGGAGGGGGATGGAGATCGGGTGGATGGATGATCACCGGTTGAAAGGATGTAGATGAAGGAGAGAAAAAGGGAGGTAAGGGTAGATGGGTGGCATGGAGGGCAAGTGCGTAGTTGATGGGTGGATGGGTGGTGTGGGGAAGGAGGGGGATGAGGGTTTGGACTCGGGATCGCGTGGAGTTGGGCAGGAGGAAAGGGGGGGGGGTGATATGGACAGATACAGATTGGAGATGATCGGGAGATGGGAGGGGTAGAAGCTCTGGAAATGGTAAAGAGGGTAATGTGAGGGGGATGATGCAGGGAGGAGCGGCTCGATATTGCTGTGACGGGGTGGGATGTGTGGAGGGGGCTGACCTGGGTGCGTTTCGGTCAATAGCGGTGATCACTAATGCTTCGCCGAAAGCCTTCCCCGCTCTGCACAGCTGTACACTCCTTGGTCGCTGCTGGCCCAACAAGTTGCACTCCATTAGCATCAGATCGCTAGACGCGACCACTGCGGCTGTAAGTGCGGGCTCATCGCACACGCTTGCACTCACACCATGCCCTGAGCTTGCTCAGCGCATACGCGTCGTGCGCCACAGGCATGGACATCGGCAAGGTGCGCCTCATCGCCGACGTAAAGTGACGCAGATGAAATCGCCTTGCCTGCCTTGCCCGAAAAGTCGTAGTCGATGACGTGTCCGATGACGTGCCCGCAGGAGTCGATGCCAGTCGTGTGGTGACATATGGATGTGTCTGTCTGTGTTGGTGATCGGGTCGGCGCCAGCCACGAGATGACTCAGCTGTTCGGGCTTGAGGGGGTGATATGGACAGATACAAAGGACTCTCTCGTATGAAGGGGTAGAAGCTCTGGAAATGGTAAAGAGGGTAATGTGAGGGGGATGATGCAGGGAGGAGCGGCTCGATATTGCTGTGGCGGGGTGGGATGTGTGGAGGGGGCTGACCTGGGTGCGTTTCGGTCAATAGCGGTGATCACTAATGCTTCGCCGAAAGCCTTCCCCGCTCTGCACAGCTGTACACTCCTTGGTCGCTGCTGGCCCAACAAGTTGCACTCCATTAGCATCAGATCGCTAGACGCGACCACTGCGGCTGTAAGTGCGGGCTCATCGCACACGCTTGCACTCACACCATCACACCATTGGCTGTTTCAATGCCCTGAGCTTGCTCAGCGCATACGCGTCGTGCGCCACAGGCATGGACATCGGCAAGGTGCGCCTCATCGCCGACGTAAAGTGACGCAGATGAAATCGCCTTGCCTGCCTTGCCCGAAAAGTCGTAGTCGATGACGTGTCCGATGACGTGCCCGCAGGAGTCGATGCCAGTCGTGTGGTGACATATGGATGTGTCTGTCTGTGTTGGTGATCGGGTCGGCGCCAGCCGCGAGATGACTCAGCTGTTCGGGCTTGAGCACTTGAGAGGTAGGAGGGACAAAGGACTCTCTCGTATGAAGCATCTGTGCCTCGTCATTGCGGCGGCAGCGTTTGTCGTTCTAACTTTACCCTCTGTGGCTGCTGGGCTGCTGGGCCCAGTGTCGGACGCAGAGTATGCACCGCTATTGGCTCGGTATCTCGCCACTGTCGCGTCGCCAACCCGGAACCTCGCTCGCAGCGTCCCTTTCCACGAGGTAGCTGAGGCTTCGTCTGATGCTGCCCGAGCGCTGAAGGGACTGAAGACTTCGCGGATGATGCTGGATGCTGTAGCTCAGCACACACCGCCGGGCACCTTTCACATCGCTCATGTCGATGGCATGAACGATCTGGCTATACAGCGCTTGTCTGGTCCGGGCCAACCGGGCGTTGTCAAAGGCCTACTGGGCTTTGTGCCTGGCGTCGCACTGCTACGGTGTCCGTATCTAGTGGCTGGAGAGGGAGGTGTGGAGGTCGCCTTTCCGCTCCGCAGTCATGCGGATGGTGTGCATGCACTCGCTCCTGGCGACATGATCTGCTTTGACTACCACCGCGAGCTGGTCGCGATGCAGACTGCTTCTAGCGTGACGACGGATGCCGCCCCGCATGTCTTTGTCCGCCTTCATGTCGCTGTAGCTCCGGGCCCGCTTGGCGAGCACGCTGCCATCCTCTACGGCGCCGCCAGCATGGCCATCGACCAGCTCGTCGGCACGCTCCCGTGGGCGACCATTGTCTACTCGCAGGCCGAAGCCCACGTGGGCATTTCCAATCTGGCCATGCTGGCCGCGATGGCATGTGCTGTGCTCGGCCTCCGTGCTCGTGCCGCTGCTGGGGGAGTTTGTTGTCTGTGCTCGACGACGCAGTTCTCTCGGTCGCGTTCCTTCCCTACATGGTGCAGGTGCTCAATGCTGTCTTTCGCGATGTGGACGATGGCGTTTTTCACCGCGACATGCTCTTCTTGACCGTGCTTTCTGCCAGTGCGCTAGCATTTGCGTATCTTTCAACTGCATCGTCGGCGGTCGATGGTCTTCTGGTGCTCCTCGCCGCCCCTGGCTTTGCAATGGCGGCGGTAGGTGCTGGCGATGTCGATGTCCCGCACCCTGAGATCGCCGGCACAGTTGCTGGCTTGATTGTCCTGCTTCTCTCGCCAACGTTCAAGGCCAAATGGAGTGGGCTTGTCGCCGGTCACGTCGTCGCCTGTGGCCTTGTGCTCGCGCTCAAGGTCACCGATGCCCATATCGAAGCGGCATCGTGGGCGAGCTTTACCGCACTTGGCGCCGACTACACGCAGTTCCATCGCCACGCCGGGAATGTCTATGTCCATCTGGCCACTGTGGCACTGGGCATGGGGGGCGCTCTTGGTCTTGTTGGCCTCGTCTCTCGGTCTGGATCGGCAGCCGTCATCGCTGGACTCGTTCTCGTTGTCCGCTACACTGTCGAGGCGCATGCGCCTCAAGTTGCGTTCCTCTCTGCGGTCATCGTCGTCGTCCCGTTCCTTGTTGTCTTTTGCCTTCCATCGCGAAGCCTCGCCCACTACATGCAGTTCTGGCAGGCTGCCGGGCTGGTCATCGGCGCGTTTATCGTTCAAGAGGCAGCGCACCGGGTGTATGGGGAGAAGACGTACATGGACTCGTACCTCGACCACGACCGCTACCCAGTCATCGCGACCAAGCTTCTCCTCCACCATCTCTGGCTCACTCCGTTCACCATTATCTCGTGGTTTCTTCTTTAGCTAGCTGCTCTTGCCTGTCCTTTCGGATGCGGCCATGATGCGGCCATGAGTCTGCCGATCGTCGCGCTGACTGCCTCCCGCCTTGCGCCGCCCTTGCTGCCGGCGACTCGTTTCTCATCCTGGCGCGCCCAAGGCCCAAGACATGCCATCGGCCAAGCTTGCCTTGCCGCACAAATCAACCGCATCCAACTACGCCAGTATCATCACCTCCAATGCTGTGCTGAACCTGTCAGATGCGCTCTAGCCATGCCACGGCTTGCTCTCAAACCGCCCCCCTCCCCCACCCCTCCTCCGCGAACAGCACTTTTCTCCCCCTCTTGTCAACAATGGCTTTCGTTCGTCGTGCTGCGGCTTCTGCCGTCCCTGCCGTCCGGATGATGTCCGGCTCTGCCGCTGAGGCTGCTCGTACGTTGTCCTCTCCCTTCCCACCTCCCCCCCCCCTCCCCTCCCTCCCTCCCCCCCTCCCTTCCCCCTCCCCCACCTGCTTTCCTTTGGCTGTGGGTCGAGGGCCAAGTGGCGTGTGATGGCCAAAAATTAGTCGTCCAGCCCGCCCGCCGACGTGTTGCTATGGGGATAGCGCGAGGTGTGCTTCTGGAGGTGGTACCTACTCTCGTACAAGAAAAGTACACAGCCATGGTTACCTCGAGTGGAAGTTGTAGCGCTCTGTATGGGATTGCTCTCCAGAAGTGGCTGCCACGGCGTGCGACCCAACTCGACCCCACCGGGCGATCATTGGCGGCCATGACGCAGCAGCCGCGAGACGGAGAGGCTGAATCGGCAAGGGCCAAGGCATCAGGCGGCAGAGGAGGACGCCATGTGGATGGCGACATGCAGTGAGGGTGTTTGAAGTGGTTTACTTACCCTGGGGCTTGTTGTGTGGCGGTGGTTCTTGGCGGGGGGTCGGCTCGGCTGTTGCGGCTCGAGGGTGCAGACCATGCTTCCGCGTGGAAGATGTACTCCAAGGGCGGCCTTGCTGCGCTTGGTGTTGTCACCGCATACGTGGCCATGCGTCACTTCTCGCATGACCACCATCACTCGGATGCTCCCCTCTACGCCTTCCAGGAGCGCCGCAAGCGCGCCTTCCCGTGGGGCGACGCCTCGCTGTTTGGCCAGGACAAGCGCGAGGGCAAGTACTGATTGATTGATCATCATCACCTCTGATAAACGTAGCACCTCCAATCCCTCCACCAACCAGTCATCTCCCTCCGCATACCTCTCTGGAATCCCCCCACGGTGCTAGATGCCATCCTGCCACCCGTAGGCCAATGCGCCGTCAGCCCCCACCCCGCCACCCTCCCCCCCCCCCCCCCCCGCCCCACCCTCGACAACTACGACAGTGGGCTACACCTGGCTCACTGCTCACCGACAGGTACCGCACATGGCCGAGGGGTACAACCAGCCCGTGGTCATTGACAATGTACGGAACAGTGTGTGTGTTGTGTGTGTGTGGGGGGGGTATCCCGTGTGTGACCGAGGGGGGAAGGTGGGGGTGGGTGGGGTGGCGCGGGAGAAAAAACAGGCGCGGGCGATGCGGCCACTGGCCGCGGAAGGGGGGGGCGGGGGAGAGAGCCGGAGGGGGAAGGAGGCAGGGAGATGACTGAAGTGACTGACATGCTATGTCTGTGGGTGTGGGTGTGGGTTTGGGGGGGCATGGGTGTGGGTAGGGGACCGGGGTGCTGAAGGCTGGGTTTGCTGGCGACGAGCTGCCGTCTGTGGCGTTCTCCAACTACGTGGGGACGCCCAAGCACGTGCGGCTGATGGCAGGGGCTGTGGAGGGAGATCACTTTGTGGGAGGGCGGGCGGACGATCTGCGTGGGCTGCTCAAGGTGCGATACCCGATGGAGCATGGCATCGTCAACGACTGGGCAGACATGCAGCGGCTCTGGTCGCACATCTACAACGAGGAGCTCAAGATTCACTCGCAGGAGCATCCTGTGCTTCTCACCGAGTCGCCGCTCAACCCGCGGGCAAACCGGGAGGAGGCAGCAGAGCTGTTCTTTGAGACATACAACGTTCCGGCCCTGTTTGTGTCGATGCAGGCCGTGCTCTCGCTGTACGCGTCGGGCAAGACGACCGGCATGGTCCTGGACTGTGGCGAGGGCGTGACGACGGCCGTGCCTATCTACGAGGGCTTTGCCATGCCGCACGCCATCTCTAGAATTGACCTGGGAGGGCGCGACATTACTCGGCATCTGGTGCGGCTGCTGCGCAAGGCCGGGTACGCCTTCCACACTTCGGCGGAAATGCTGGCGGTCCGGTCGCTCAAGGAGGCGCTCTGCAAGGTCTCGTACAATCCCAAGAAGGAGGAGTCGCTCGAGCTCGACCGCGGACACACCCTGCAGTCGTACACCCTGCCCGATGGCTCGGTCATGGAGATCGGGCCGGAGCGGTTCCGCGCGCCCGAGGTGCTGTTCAACCCAGAGTTGATCGGCTCCGAGTACGAGGGCGTCCACGAGATTGTTGTCTCGTCCATCACCAACTGCGACATGGACCTGAGGAAAACCCTGTACTCGCACATGGTGCTCGCTGGCGGCTCCACCCTCTTCCGCGGCTTTGGCAACCGCCTGCTCAAGGAGGTCAAGGAGCTCGCTCCTAAGGACGTCAAGATCCGCATCGCCGCCCCGCCCGAGCGCGCCTACTCGGCCTGGATCGGCGGTTCTATCCTCGCCTCGCTCGCCACCTTTAAGAAGATGTGGATCTCGTCCGAGGAGTATCAGGAGGAGGGCAAGAGCATTCTCCACCGCAAGTGCCTGTAGTCTGGATCGCGGTTGTGGTTGCTGCTGCTGCGCAATGAACGACAACCCGCAACGTGGCTTGATATGGTGCCTGGCTGTGGTCTGTTGGGTTTGGTTCTGTTGCGCAACGAGGAACAACTTGCTGCCGTAGCGGCGTGTACTTTCTTTCGTAGCTCGCGGTTGTGGTTGCTGCTGCTGCGCAATGAACGACAACCCGCAACGTGGCTTGGCAGATTGTGCAGTACTCCTGGGCTGCTCGCTCAACGCCGATCCGGGCGGATGTCACGGAGCTCGGCCTGCTTCTGGGCCGCAAGAATGAGGCCCTGGACAAAGGCCGACTCAGGCTCGCACTCGGCGGCAAGCCGCAGGTCGCTGACGTCCGGAACAGGACCCTTGGCATGAGCCCGGACGAGGTAGACCAGAGCGCGGACGTAGTTAGCCTCGAGCATGGCCGGCGGCGGCTGAGCCACAAGCACCTTGTTGAGCTTGCTGACAATGGCCTCGGGCGCGAGCGCCTCGCCTCCGCCCTTCATCTTGAGCATCGTCTGGGCAGCCTGGAACGCCACGCGCAGCGGTTCGTCGGCCTGAAAGTGTGAGGTCTCGTTGACGAGCGCAAGAAACTGCGAGTCGTCCGATGCGTCTGGAATGGCAACTTCCAGAAAGTCGGCCACAACCGAAAACGCTGCACACATTGCCGACTCGGTGAGGAGCGAGACAAAGGCCTGGATGTCGTCCGACGACAGCGGGATCTCGCCCGAGTTGAGTCCGCGATTGGCTCCGAGGAGGGCGGCGCCGAGTGCAGCCGACGCAGCAGCACTGATCCGCGGCGGCGCGGCCGCAGCGGTGCTGGCTTCAGGCGCTGCTGCATTGCTGGGCCGGCCAGCAGTGCCGTCCTTGGCCTGAGTCCGGTCGTCGATAATCACACCGCGGCGGATGTAGTCGTCCATGATCGCGACCAACCGCGGGTTTTGCTCCCACGACGAGAGGTCGAGCCCGGCCGAAAGCTCCGAGTCGAGCGCCATCTTGAGAAAGGTCGAGAGCGTCCACGGCGAGTCTTCGCCGGCGGGCGCCGGCGCCTCGGCCGCGACTGGCACTGCGGTCTCGTCCTCGTAGTCCCAAAACGGAAACTCTGCAGCAACCTCGCAGATCGAGTACACGCACGACGCCAGCCGCTCGATGTCGTGCTTGTCGATGGCGCCAACGTCGTACGCCATGCCCGACATCTTGGACTGAACGTAGTGGATGAGCTGAACGAGCGTCGTGTCAACGCCCGTGTTCATGGCGTACGTCTCAAAGAAGCCCATCTCGATCTCGTACAGGCACTGCTCGAGGCCAGGCCGCACGTCCGAGTACCGCGCTCCGTACCGCAACGCAGTGACATAGTCGCGCGAGGCCTCCTCAAACGCCCGCAGCGCGTGCCAAGCCTTGGCCCGCCGCAGGTACGCCTTGAACGTTGGCCCGCGCTCAATCGACTTGGCACAGTCATGGATGGCATCGTAGTACGACTCCTGCTTGAGGTGGACCTGGGCCCGGTTCGAGTAAAACACACCCTCGTTGGGGTTGATCTCAATCGCACGGGTGTAGTGCTCGAGCGCCGCGTCAAGGTCACCGACCGCAAAGCGGCTGTTGCCCTCGACCTTGATGGCCATGGCCCGGGCAACGTTGGCGTCGCTGACCGGAACTAGGACCGACGCCCGCGGCCCATCGTCGCCGCCACCGCCATCGCCGCCACTGCCGTCATTGCCGTCGCCGCCGTCACCGTCAGCCTTGGCTGAGCTCCCGGTCGACGACCGACGCTTGTTGCGCCCGCGCCGCCGGCTTCGCGACGTCTCGGCACCGCCCGACAGCGTACGTTCGCGGCCCGGCCGCGGCAGCGCACCGTCGCCGCCGGCTCCGCGGCCTGTGCTCGCTGCCGGAACAGGCACGAGCTCTTCAGCTGGAGCCGGCGCTGCGCCGACGTTGCCTCCGCTCATCGGACCGTACGGGTAGTGCAACGCATACAGCGACGACGCCATCCAGTCGAGCACCGCCGGCGAGGCCTTGGCATCGGCCGCCAAACTGTGGCTGGCGCCAGCGGCGGCCGCTGCGTCGAGCGCAATCGGGTAGATGAGCGTCTCGGGGTCCGGTGCAGCAGCTTCAAGGCATGCCAGCGCGTAGACAGACGTCGAGCACGAGGCGAGTGGGATGCGCTCCAGCGGCGGCAGCGGCGGTCGGTCGTGGTCGCGCTTCGACCCGCCCGACGGCGTCCGCGTCCGCTTACCCCCACCGCCCTTGGCCTTGGCGCTCAGGCCGCCGGCAACGTCGCGCTTGGATGCCAAGTCCAGCTGGCGGAGCGCGCACTCGAGGTTGTCGCGGACTTGCACGTTGTCGGGATCGAGCTTGAGGACAGCCTCGTAGTCGGCCACAGCGTCGGCGTACCGCTTGAGTGAGTACAGCGCGTACGCGCGGCGCCCATGGGCCTTGACCGACTTGGGGTCTAGCGAGAGCGCTGCGGTGCAGTCGTCGACGCAAGCCTGGTAATGCTTGAGCCCAATGTGGGCAGCAGCGCGATTGGCAAAGAGCACGCCGAGGAACGATGGGTTCTTAGCGGCGCCGGAAATAGATCGAGTGTAGTGGTACACTGCTGCGGCGTAGTTCTTGCGGTGGTACTGCTTGTTGCCCTTCCGCCGCTCGTCCTCGGCTGCCAGCGGGACCGGCTCATAGTTGGCCAAAGGATCCGAGGCTGCGGCCTTTGCCGCCGCTGCGGTTGCTGCGGCCTCACCCTTTGACAGACCACTACTGGTCTTTCTCCTTTTCCCACTCGAATCACCAGCGTGTCCACCTTGACCTTGCCAACCACCTCCAGCATCAAGCCCACCCGGGGTCCCGGTCGCCGCCGCTGCTCCGCCGGCCTTCTTCTTCCTCCGTCTGCGCCTGCCCATGATTACTTTTCAAGCTCCTGCTCTAGCAACCCGGTGTACTATGTGTCTGCTTCTCAGCCAAGATCACCTTCTCGAAACTGTCCGCTCACTTGCTCCTCTGCCCGCTGTGTTCCAAGCGGGTGCGCAGAGAGGGAGCGAGGGAGGGAGGGACGGGGGGGGGGGGGGGGGGTGACGGCCTGGTCTGTTTCCAACGTGTGGAGAAGGGGGAAAGGGTACAGAGGGATGGAGTGTGGAGTGGTGGGTGGAGCAGTCGGGTGGTGGTGGTGGTGGTGGTGGTGGTGGTGGTGAGGTGTAGGAAGGGGTGGGAGGGTTGGAGGGGGGGGGGAGGGGGGACGTGGAGCGCTCAGTGGAGATGGACCAAATTCTGTCCGACGGCTCGTCACTCGCTGACCCGCCCTGCCCAGAGCTCGGCGAGAGTGCGATTGCGGGACTGTCGATCTCTTTGAAATCCAGCAGATCAGGAAGTCAACAAAGTAGGTCGTGTGTATGGCGTGCGTGTATGTGTGGTTTTACGGGCAATGTGGATGAGCAGTGTGGAGGGTGTGCGCGGCGTTGGATGTGTGAGGCGAGATGCCGGCGGCCGAGTTGGAGCGGGACTTGGCGGACGGGTGCTGGTGGTGGTGGGCGGATATTTGGCGCGGGGAGGCGCCGGCAAAGGCAGAGCGCGAGCGCTCGGCGAGCTCGATATCGCCGGTGTCGACGGGTGCGGTCGGGTCGGTGGGGCGCGGCGAGATGGCGACGATGTCAAAGGCCGAGGTATTGATGGTGGTATTGGAGTGAAAAGCGATGGGGATGTCGCGGACGGCGCGGAACTTGGAGGCGTTGAACGAGTGCTCGTGCTCGATGCGAAGAAGAGCCCAGACGGAGCGGCGGATGACCTCGACAAGGGCGTAGACAAAGACGGCAAGCTCGTGGTTGATGGCCGACTGGACCGGAGCGGTGATGAGGGTGAGCATCCACACAAAGCGGCCAAAGAGGTTGAGGACGGCGGCAAGGGCGTAGACCCAAAGGGAGCCGTAGTGGAACTGCTTGCGGACGTGAACTTTTCCATCTGCCCACCACATCAGGCCCCAATCCATGCAGATGTCCCAAGAGTAGGCGTAGAGGGTGGAGAAGACGAGCAGGGCGAGCCAGGCGACGCGCGGGGCCGAGTACTCGTGGCCGTACGACTTCCAATCCGAGTGGAAGGCGCCAAGAGTGACGGCGACGGTGGCAACGGCGTACTTGCCGGCGTTGCCGAGGTGCGGCCAAGCGTCGCCGCTGTCGCGGTAGCGGCGGAGGCACTGCAGGAAACGCCAGACCAACGGGAGTGCAGTGAGGACAGGGAGGGCATACTTGCGATTGGTCTCCTGGCACTGGGAAAAGTCGTTGTTGAGCCAGTCGCCGGAGAGGTAGAAGCACGCCAAGTACTCGGCGTCGTACAGGACCTTGACCAGCGACGTCATGTAATCGCCGATGAGGTTGTCGGCAAAGGTGACCGCAAAGAACGGCGCCGAGATGGTGCGCAGCGAGCGGGTGAGGAGCCACCAGCGCGTCGGCCGGTGGAGCATCCGGAACGGACAGAGGAGGAGGAGTGTGAGTACGCCGACAAGAATGGCCGGATACACCTTGTGGTGGACCGGAAAGACGTGGATGCCGCGACGAACGGCAGCGAGAAAGAGGAGGAAGCACGAGAGCCACAGCGCCGAGAGCAGCGCGCCCGACTTGAAGATGCGGTCGTGCGCGAGGACGGTCGACGGATCGAGCTCCAGGATAAAGGTGTGATTGATGCGGAACTTTTCGAAAATCACCACAATACCGCCCCAGAGCCAGAAGACCAGAATGAGGATGCCGGTGCAACGGAAGACCGGAATGACCGGGTACAGGTCGGCCTCTGGATCGTAGCCGACCTCGGACGAGGTGAACAGGAGCGAGAGTGTGAGGACCACCAGTGGGACCGAGAAGCCCGAGAAGAACCCGAGGTTGAAGGTGTTGAGAAAGGTGCGCGGCGGTGGCTGCTTCCGCTCAAACAGCGAAGTCTTGGCCGCAGCCACCGAGCCTTCAGTAAAGAGCACCGCGTAGCGGCACTCGATCTCATTGAGCAGCGGCTCAAGCCGGTCCTTGGCAGACGCGTACGCGCGGCGGCTGACAACCTCGTTGCGGATGAGGAACCACGCCGACTTGGAGGTCCGGCAGACCGAGTCGAGACCCTTGCGGACCTCGTGAACTGCCGTAAAGTTGAGCGCCGCATAGTTGCGGAGCAGAAGGAGTCCGCGGTAGAGCTCCTCCAGCGCGTCGCGAATGGCGGCGACGTCGATCTTGGACCCGCGGCCGCCACTGCCGCCGCGCGGGGTCGACGGCGCCGACGACGGCGGGCTACCCTCGCTCAGCGGGTAGGTCAGGTTGTTTGCCGCCAGGTAGTTGTTCAGCCGCATGATTCGCGTCCGAAACAGTTCTTCCTTTTCACTGTAGAACTCGTCGACGCGGGCCTCTGCCCCCTGGACCCTGATGAGGAAGCCCTCGGCGATCCGCAGCAGCGCAGGCGCCCGCGGCGACGTCCTCCCTCGGGCGCCACCACTGCCGAGCAGCGGAGCATGCTCATCACCAGGCCCATCCAGCGAAGCGTCAATACGGCCGCTCTCCCCAGCCTCCACGCCGGGGACACCCCAGGGTGAGTCGGCCAGGGCAGCCGCTGCTTCCAGAGCCCCAGGCCCTGCCTCCGCAAGGCGCTCAGCAGCGTGCGGAAGGGAGGCCAGCTCAGCGGCGTAGGCCTCGTAGGGGAAGTACTTGGCAGCCCACTCGCCAACCATATTGGCTCGGAACCGTGCGGCAAAGGTCGAGTCCATCTCTCTCGCCTCGGCCCTAACCGGAAGGGGGGGGGGAGGTGGAGAGGGGTGGAGGAAGGGTCCGCATTGGTGGTCACGTGGTGGGAGACGTCGCTTGGCGGTCACACGCGAGTTCGGGATCGGACTGCGGTGGGCGCCACGTATCGTGATCATACCGCATCTTCTCGGATATTGTGACCTGTTTTGACGAGGACGTGGCCTTGTCGTGATCATCATCCGTCTACACATCTTCATCGGGAGCAGGCCACACCTCACCCCATGATGATCAAGACCAAGATCAGGCCACACTTCACCCCTTGATCAAGACCAAGATCAGGCCACACTTCACCCCTTGATCAAGACCAAGATCAGGCCACACCACACCTCATGATCAAGACCAAGATCAGGCCACACCACACCCCATGATCAAGACCAAGATCAGGCCACACCACACCCCATGATCAAGACCAAGATCAGGCCACACCACACCTCATGATCAAGACCAAGATCAGGCCACACTTTACCCCATGATCAAGACTAAACCACACATCCTCTCGACATCAGCCCACCGTGCTCCTCCGCCCAACCCCCGAAGAGCCCCAATCGAGTCCCATCACCGCCCCTCCCCCCCTCCCCACCGCCTCACCAACCACCCACACCCACACCCACACCCACACCCACACCTCTCTCCACCCACACATGGCTGCAGAAGGGAGGTACATGCCCTCGCGGGCAGACGTAGATGCGTGCGCCTTCAAGGCCTGGCACCCGCTCTTCCGTGCCGTGTCCATCAAGTCGCGGACGCACCCACTCTCGCAGGCCTTTGTCGACTACCTCCTGGCGGATGGCCTGCTGCTACCAGCCTCAGTTGCCGATGAGAAGGGCATTGCTCGTGATGCTCTAGACGAGGCTCTAGATGACGTCTCCGACTCGGGCTTCCCGGCCGACGACGCTGATGGCAGCGAGGCGAGCGATGACCACGCCTTTGCCCCGGCCTTCCCCGAGCTCGAGGCCTTTGTGGCCGAGACCGTCAAAGCCTTTGGCGGCGGCGGTGTGGTGCCCAAGCTCGACTGGTCCGCTCCAAAGGATGCAGTCTGGGCCTCGTTTGGCGGATCGCTCAAGTGTGTCACCCCTGCCGACGTCTTTCTCCTGCTCAAGGCCTCCGACTTTGTGGCTCACGATCTGCTCCGGCCCTACCACGGCACCACTGAGGATGCCGAGGGCGACGGGACCGGTCTCGACCCGCCAGCTGCTGGCCACACTCTGGTTCTGCGCAAGTTCTACAATCTGCAGCCGGCGCTCGAGTTCCGTGCCTTTGTCCTCGGCTCACGCCTCGTCGCCGTCTCGCAGCGCCACACCGATACCTTCTTCCCCTTCCTCCTTAGCACCCACGAGCCCTCAGGCGCTGCTGTCCACCACCACATCCGCCATCTGCTCGCCGACTTTTACCATGCCCATCTTGCCCCGGCGCCGCCCGGACGCCTTTACTCTCTCGCACTTCTCGTTTGACGTCTACGTCGAGCGCAAGTTCACCAAGGTCGTCCTCGTCGACATCAACCCGCTCGCCGAGCCGTGGTCCACACTCCTCTTTACCCGCACCGAGCTCGACTCCTACGCCGCCCTACCAGCCGACGATCCGGCTGCTGCCGACCTCCCGCGCATGCGCATCATCGAGTCTCAGACCAGGATCCAGCCCACCACCGCCGCCTACCACGGCCTTCCGCACGATCTCCGCCACTTTCACGACATTCTCGCCATCGAGAACTCCGATCTCGGCGCCGAGGGCTCAATGGATGCCCTCATTGCCGCCATGCGTGAGCAGGATGCTGCCGCCGTCGAGCTGTAGCCCCCCCCCCCCCAAACCCAATCCATCCATCCTCGGCCCTCCCCCCCCCTCCCCCTTGCGCCGCCTTCGATGGTCTCTTCTGGAGAGATTCTGAGCAGTGTCACCCTCTCGAAGCCGTCCATTCTCTTGGAGGATCATTGGCACTGGT